>NW_015151124.1:208272-222676 GCF_000732505.1 Cyprinodon variegatus
ATATATATATATATATATATATATATATATATATATATATATATATATATATATATATATATATATATATATATATATAGTGAGTGTCTTATTTTTCCATTCTGATAAATGTTCCATCTTTATATACCTCTGTGTTTTTCATGCTTATTTTCATACGTAGTTGTTGATCTTTTTATTACTTGCTTAACTTTGCTATCTCCATGTCCTCTTGTATAGTTTTCATACCTTTGTGTCATTGGCTGTGTTTCCTTCAAGGCTCCCTTTTTTGTTGGCAAAGTCACATGGAAACCCCTACATTTATGAATCATCCATTGTATTCAGTCACTTCTTTTCATTCTTGGCTTGAAACTAGAAAAAAAAACTGTCATAAGTGATAAATTGCTGTTTAGATAGTTAGGTGGCTGACATGCTGTTCATTTTTTATCATGAACTATTAAATATTTTTTTTGTCAAGAAACTTGGCTCAGAATTGACATATAAAATAAAAATACCAATTAAAATACTCTGGAAAGGAAAATTTGTCACCCTTAAAGCTCTTTAGAAAGTCTTTAAACATTGGAGATAAAAAAGAATAAGCCAACTAGTTCAAATGCTAAGCATGGATAGTAAAGACTACCAATTCTCTTTTCTATATTAATGCGCCTAATTGCTAGAATTGCTAAACAGGATGGGATAAATTTTTACTGTTATGCCGATGATCCTGAATGCAGACAAAACAGACGTTAGAGTATTTGGAATCTCTAAAAAAGAAGCTGATTAGTCAGTCACTTAATTTGGATGGGATTATATTGATCTCAGATAATAAAGCAAAAAATTATGCTGTTATCCCATGTCAAAGAGGTCTCTAGAATTTCTTCTTTCATCTCCAGAATATTTCAGAAATTAGAAATATCCTGTCCAGGGGTGATGCTGAGAAACTAGTCAGTATATTTTTTACTTCAAGGTTGGACTATTGCAATGCTTCATTATCACGAACTCCACAAACTGTAGTTAAAAGCCTTCAGCTGATCCAAAATGCTGCAGGCGGAGTTCTGATGATAAAAATCCTGTTATATTCAGAATAAAATTCAAAATCCTCCTTCTCACATATAAAGCCTTAAATGGCCAAGCTCCATCTTATATCAGACATATGATTGTTCCTTATGTTCTTAACAGAAGACTTGTTCTCAATCTGCAGGTTTACTAGTGGTTCCTAGATTTTCAGGCAGACACCGTGTCTGCTTTTAAGGCAAGGCTTAAAACTTTCCTTTTTGATAAAGTTAGAGTGGCTCAGGTTTTCCTGAGCTATTTTTATAGTTATGCTGCTATTGGCTTAGACTGCTGGAGGACATTGTGACCACTTTTCATCATTCTGCTTGATTCTATCTCTATTCTCCCATTCTGCTGGATGAAATAAGAATTTTGAAATAAGAATGAAATAAGAATTACAATTTTTATAGGATATTTCATTTAAACAATTTATAAAAAAAAATCTGTTCTTTTCAACCAGAGAAAGCCATAAATCAGCTTATTCCATTTAGTAAAAGATCGAATACTAAATAATAAAAAAAAAACATGGAAACGCATGAGAGCTTCATTAATAAAGAGCTTGAGGCTTTTAATAGAACTGGCTGGTTTGGTTTTTTATCATCAGTGTAATATCATACTTGCCACCTTACTCAAGGACAAGTGACAAATGAATAATATCTGTTCTGTTTTTTCACTTTTGAGGCTCCAATATTAACATTTTCTAAAAGTATATCAGATTTTTCCCTTTTAGACTTATGGTGAGACAATATAAAGAAAGCAACCTGATAGGTTACAGAATCTGGATAGTGAATGTTCCTTTTAGAAGTGGATAAACCTCTTGTTATTGCATTGCAGATCAAGACCTTATACTTTATTTGGCAGATTAAAAACTCTTGCATGCTTTTTGAAATTCAAGCATTTTTTCGCAAGCAAGCTGATCATTTTTTATGTATATTTCATTATTCCAGGGACACTTTCTAGGTCATCAGCAGCATGAGGCATGTCTCTCTAGCAATGGATGGTGCAAAGCTTGTGACTGCTGTCCTTTGAGATTTCAGCAGCTTGTTAAGCAGACATAAATAGAAATGAAGCTAGAAAAAAGAATGTTAATGGCGTCTGCTTCTTTATGAGATGCATATCAAAATACCTGATAGTGCTAAAATGAACCCTGAATCTGAAACATGTGTTTAGATAAATTCTACTTTAAAACGCAAGATTTTTAATTTGGAAAATGTTAACCTAAGTGGATTTTTTTTTTTTTTTTTACTGTCAGTGGACTAAAAGTTTACATTCAGGGTCATCTTTTCTTCAACAGGAATTGGGAAGCTAAACAGAGCAGGAGTAAAGATAGAGCAAAACAGATAATCCTATAAGAATTAAATTTTTAAAACATATTTTCTCTATTCTTCCGGGTTATAAATACGGGAGCACTTTGTGTTGTTATATCAAATAAAATTGAAATAAAAAACCCTGAGGTTTGTGGTTTTAATGGGATAAAATGTCAAAAAACATCAACAAGTATGAAAACTTCTGGAAGGCATCGTATCACTGATTAAATAAAAACACTGATATTTAGTGCCTTAACACAGCTTTGCAGCCCAGAGTTGTGAGAAATGATCTTAAAGCCTCTTTTATCCGTGCTTGTTTTCAATAGTTTAAAGTCATATTTCCTCCAGGATTCCTGAAGCATTTTTCAGAAATGAAGACATTCCCCACAAATACCAGCATCAGTTTATGTTATCCCACCTTTTTTATCCCTCTTTTTAGTCTTCCACTCTTTCACCGCACAGTTAAGCTCATCTTTGAACCATTTCACAGATATATAGTATGTGGCCATAGCAATGTGACTCACTCTTCTGTGGGACCAGGTTTTTGCCCAGATGCACTCTCCTCCCAGCTTCATCTTCAGGCTTCACTTATCACTCTTCAGCAACAAGGGAGCACTCTCTCTCTGTTCATATTTCACTTCTCTTGATAAGAACAAACTGCTTATCTGGGCTCCCAGCGATGTTTCAAACATAGTCTTGTGCCAGCAGCAGACTTCTTTAATGCACTGGTTCGATTAGACCTAGCAATATGTGATGGTTTTTAATTGCAGCACCTAAAACAGAAAGTAGTTATGGCTTGTGTAATAGCAACAGACATAGTTGAAGCAGGCATACATGCCCACAGATGGCCTGCTGGAGTGGACAGCTGCTGCTGTGGTGCCACACCTCATAAATCTTTCTGGGACATGTTGTCAGGTACAACTTCAAGAGATAACTGATGCATTACAACCAGACTGGAATGATAAGGGCAAGTCTGAAATAGATTAGCTTCAGAGCTCCCATCATGCCACTTCATTGAGCACATGCCTTCAGTACTGAAAACAATACCGATTGTTTTCTGTTCTTTCCTTTTCTCTTACATTTCTATGTTTCTAACCATCAAATAACTCATCCTTAAACAAAAATACCCTGAATCAGTAAAAAATAGTTTTCAATTGTACAAAAAAATAAATAAAAATGATTGTGATTAGTCTGATATCACTCTAGAAGGATGTATCCCCTAATTTCTGCACAATAATGTTCTGAATTTGTAACTACAAAAAAGGATTTGAGGACCACATCATTTTAATTGGATTTAAATCCAGGGGTAGGACACTGCAAAACCTTTATTGGACATTTATTTAGGGGTGGGGTGCTTTGGATTAATGTCCTGCAGTATAACCTTAATCAGACATCTTATTTTTTAAATTCCCTGCTGAACAGCCAAATCAATTAGTGCAAAAGTAATTCGGATTATTTAGCAAAACACCCCTATGTTTACGGTTGGTAGAATGACTTATATAGTTTTACAACAGATAATGAGACATAGAGCATTTCCCCTCTGGCCACATGATGTTTTCACAACAGTCTAGAGGATCAGCTGCCTGTTTTTTAGTAAAGTTGAGGTTTGGCATCATGGAGAGCTCTCTCAGTGATGCCATTCTTGCCCAGTTTCTTTCTTACTGTTGAATCATAAAATCTAACAGAGACAAGTGAGGTCTGCAGCTCTTTAGATGTAGCTTTTCGCTCTTCTGTGACCTCCTAAACGAGGAGAGGAGAGTCAGCTGACCACAGCTGAGAAGGTTCACCACCGTTTCATCTTTTCTCCTTTTGCAGATCCCTTTGTGAGTCCTAATGCTGTGGAATTTAGTTGTTTTACCCTCTTCAGACTGATAGCTGTCAGCAAGTGCAACTGATTTACAAAAATCAATCTCCAGAAAGCATGCTTAATTAAAGTTCAAGATTTAATAATAAGGGATTATTACAATTTAATATAAAGCCCTGATATAGCCGTTGTTCTTTGAGTGTGAAATTGGTGAAAATAACTGCCTGATGGTAGAATTTGTTTAAGGAGCTTAAATATTTATGTGAGACAAAAAGTAGAACAAGATCATTTATTTTTGTCAAATGTTCTTTAAGGTCCAATATTTATCTAAATGTTGCAGATTTTCAGATATTTACTTTTAGGACTAATCAACTGCAAACCTTTTAAAATGCCAGCAGGTCGACGGTTGAGCAAATAAACTCTCTTCACCCTCAGGAATCAATGTTTTGTCTGAGTATAATTTGTCTAAATCAAAACTTAACCAAGACTAACACATCATTTTCTAGCACATGGAGAATTGTTTTTTTTTTTTTTGCAGCCCTAGAAAAAGTAATGTTAAAGAAACAGATTACTGCCATCAAAAGCTCTTAATTGAGCTTAACTGATTTATACAAGGGATTGTATTCTGTCTGATCAACAGCATCATCATGAAAAGCAGAAGGTAAATGACAAAAGATAACAGTTATGGATCAAAGTCGGATCAGGTCCTCTCCTGATTTGATCAATGTCCAACAGAAAAATTATTTTCATAATAATTTTCCTCATAGATTACCAGACCTCATTGTCTTTCACATATACACCACATTCTCAAGGCTTTTGTTTTCAAGGTTTAAGGGCAAAAAAGCAACAACACTGCCATCATGTGGTTGAGTTTATGAAGAGTGAGGAGTGAGACATAAAGGAGTCAAAGCCAGTCTGAAATTTGAGGGAATAACATTTTTGTATTACAGTCATTAAAGTTAACAGCAACTGTTCTCCTGCACATAATGACACAATTATGTATGTGAACTTATTCATTATGGTGGCCAAGGGGTGTAAATACCAGGTACATATATGAATTCATTCAAATTTACAGGTAAAAAAAAAACAGGAAAGTAATGAAAAACATTCTGAAGAAACAAAAATGAGACTAGAAAACTCAAATGTGGATGATGATCGTTTAAATTGGTAATAAAGCCTCCTACAAAGGAAGTACAAAAAAACAGGGTTACACAAGTGTAGCGAAACAGCTGATGTTCTCCTTTAAAACTTCTCCAAAAATATATGTTCACATTTGCATGAGTCAAATACAGACATCTGAAAAAATAATGCTTTTGTTAAACTCAATTAGGGGAGCTGTGCTTATATTGTGGCTAACCTTATGGCTCCTACTCTGCAGGTAAAAACATCATGAGTTCTGTATGCTAAATAAGCAATACTGCTTTGGCTTACAGATGTTTTCAGTGGTTGACACACAAAAACTGGTGGCATAACATGTAACTCATCCACCAACCCCTACAAGAGCTTCTGCTGAACTATAAAAACAATTCCTGGTTTCCTCTCTTGATGTACAGTGGTTCTAAAACACACTTTTGTCACAAAAACACACATTTCTCATGCATTCAGCAACATTTTTCAGAGGAGGATGTCCTGTTTTCACAAGGAAGGCACCACCATTTAAAATTCTTAATGGACTTTGTCCAACTTTGCACACGAGTAATTTGTGGTTGAACACTTAGGAGTCGGAGCTGGAGCCAAAACCAAAACAGGCCACAGGTGAGGATTTCAGATTTAATTCAATGGATATCAGGGTAGGGTAGAAGTTGGTTGAGGACCCAAATGCAGAGAAGAACTCTCTCAGACTTATTTGGAAGATGGCAACAGAAACAAAAATCCAGGAATCAAAAACAAGAAATGAAAACCAGGAAATGCCAGGGGGAAAACACACGAGGATAGAAGCAATGAAGATGATATATGGGAGACAGAACAAAGAGTAGGGTAATTAGCTTATAGGTAGCAGGTGTGGATAGAAGCAACTAGAAGCTAGGGAAAAGACACTGGCACAAGGGGGCGACAGAGAGTGACGCATGAAACACAACACTTCTTACATATAACTAGAAAACAACTGCAAGGACACAAAATGATAAAGAAACCAATTAGCATGAATTATAAAAATGTGATTGAAAATTTAAAAAGAAACTTAATCAGAACGAAAAAGGCAACAAAGGGCAGGATCATGACAATGGAGGCCAACATTGTAATGCATGGAAGGACAAAAAATAATTTGTTTGTTTTTTGTTTTTTTGCTGTTACGTATCATACAAAATTTTTAAATAGCTTGATGTAAGTTTTTGGAGAGGTAACATATATTGAACAGTTTATAAGATATGCTGTTTTTGTGTGTTCTGTTTTTTTCTTTTTCAGCAAATATAACGAGCAAGAGAAAAAGATATGTTATAATTTGTCATTTTTATTCACACTGTTTTTACACTGGGCTCACTCCTGTTCAAATGGTTCTTATAAATGTTTTGGTTTTTTGTTTGATGGTGTGCATAAGTCACTTGCAAATATAATAGGGTTCTGAGAAGGATTCATAATATTTGGTAAGTAAAGTTTGATTTTGCTGGAAATTGTTGCGGTTATGGGGATTACATTTTTA
Organism: Cyprinodon variegatus; assembly: GCF_000732505.1. NCBI lineage: Eukaryota > Metazoa > Chordata > Actinopteri > Cyprinodontiformes > Cyprinodontidae > Cyprinodon > Cyprinodon variegatus. The sequence continues at coordinate 215,051 of NW_015151124.1, forward strand.
AATTGTGAGCAGACATCTAAGAAGAAGAGGGATGCTTTCAGGGAATGTGTAAAAAAAAAAAACTGTTGCACAGTGAGAGTCAGAGTTCATCTTGTATGTGTTGCACCATATATCACTTGCCTCAGTTAGAGGCATAATACGATATACTGTACCATATATATCCATATATATATATATGGTTTTTGTGTGTTCTGAGTTTTTGAGTATGAAATTATTGTGTAGAATTTTTTACAAGACAGCCTGTAGGAAGTGTAATATCAAAATAGAAACAGATTAAATGTTTGTTTTTTTATTATTCAACATCATGTATCATTATCTCAACAATGTTCAAATGGTTCTTATTAATGTTTTTTGTTGTTTTTTTTTTATAGTTGTTATTGTGTAATCTGCAAACAAAAAAGTGTCCTGTTTGGCTGTGACACCATCCCAGAGAGAAACATCAGCTGTGCTGCTGCCATCAACACCTTTGTTCATAGATGTTGGAGCTTGGCCTGTTTTTCAGTGTAGTCCTGTTTGTTACTAACTGGATGTGCTCTCTTCATCTTCTGACATGGGAGCTGGCTCAAAGCTCTTCTGCCTGGCTGAGTGTTTCCTGGACGGGGTCGCCTGTGGAGCTGGTTGACAGTTGCCTTTTATATCTCTGCTTCTCTCTGTATGTCCGCCTCTGTCTCCTTGAACCCCAGTCGGCCTCAGCAGATGGCCGCTCACACTGAGCCTGGTTCTGCTGGAGATCTCTTCCTGTTAAAAGGGAGTTTTCCTCTCCACTGTTGTTACAATAATTATTGGTGTCTTTCAGTCAATTAGTCGATGCATTCAACTTTTCCTTAGATAGAAAACTTTCAATCAATTTTACTGAAGGATCTGGTTGAATTGTAAATTTCCTTGAGATGATGAATTATAAATGATGAACTGGCCCGATATAAATAAACTGAATTGAATTTGAATCCTGGAAGGAAATTGCATCGTTTGAAAAGTAAACTTTGATTTTGCAGAAAATTTTTTCGTGGGTGGGGTGAAGATTGTATGTGTGCTTTTTCAATAGAACGTAAAGTTCTTTGAATATAAGGCTTGTTTTTAAATAATACGTAAAATCAATTTTTAAAAGTGTCCTGACTAATTTGCACTATTCTGATCGACCCTATTTTCTCTGAGCATCCCGTTTATACCTTTGTTATAAATCTGGTCACATTGAGCTGATGACTATTGACACCCAGAGGTTTGGAGCACTGCTTGATTGCAGCTTTTCTTAACTTTCAGTTGTTTTTGCTGCTTGAACCATTTCCCTTTGCATGTGTTTTGTTCTTGTGTGTGATCATCATGTATGTATGTTTTCTTTATTCAAAGAAAAAGAGGATCATTTTAATAAACATAAAAATAACAAGGGAAATAACACTGAGAGCGAATTAATGGAATGGGATAGAGTATTAGTGCGTGTGTGTGAGTGTTAAAACTCATGAAAAGCAAGGATGTACTATGCTTTAAAGACTGAGTTGAATTAATTAAAGAAAAAAAGTCAATATTACATCTGAAAAAACGTAAAGAATAAGCAGATTTGGGGTCAATTAGTTCTATGACTAAAATGCTGTTACAAATGTAGAGCCACCCTTTGACTCAGGCTTTATGCTTGAAAATCATGTCAGGTATCCGTTCCTATAATTTGCAAAACATTATCAATCTTAGTTCAACAGTACTTAGTTTAGCTTCTAGTTTTTGCCACTAAGGCAGGAGTTTGGTAGTTTATCATAAAATTAAAAATAAACTCTTATCTCTGAAGCTTTTGGGTTATCTAAACTAAGAAAAAAATATCAAGTAGTGCAGGGAAAAGGCCTTAGTTGTAGCTATAGAATTTTCCAGCAGGGGGCAGAACAAAACTACATTTCCACAAAATGTGCCTTTGCCTAACTCCAAATCAGCATAAGATTGGAGCTAAAATACTTTGCAATATTATCTGCATAGATTTTATTTATCAAGGTAGTGATATCTCTCAAAATATGCATTAGACAAAATCTTTTCCTAAAGCTCCTCAGTCTCTTTGCATAGATTAAAAATAATTTTATGATGGTCTTGAAGCCACAAACAGCCTATCATGAGGGATATTGTCAGTTCCTCATCATTTTCAATAGAAACAGCCTGATCTTCTGCAAATCTGATCTAATATTCAACTCCACTTCCAGAGGATTAAACAGCTCTTTTGCACTTTTAGAAGTATAATCCTTGCTCTGCATATCTATTGGCCCCACTGAGAGATTGTTTTCCTATCTCCCTCAGGGAGAAATTTTGTATGCCTTATTTTTAGGGGTGGGCAGAGATTAAATATGTATAATGGCAATATTTTATTCAATAACAGGGATATGACTTTTAAAAACATTTCCGATATTTAATAAGAATCAGAAGTCTTTATTTTTCATTGTTTTTCAAGGGTACAACAGAATTTAGATGTACATTACAGTCTAAAGATAATAGCATTGGTCCATGTTTTAAATGTTTTTCTTTTCACATTGGAAGAGTTTTATGAACATGCCAAAATTATTGTCATAGGTTTGTACAGGATTTTGTTGTGCATATTTTTCTGAGAGTTTTAATGGGCTTAGATCGTAGGTCTTCAAGAGGGGGTTCGCGACCCCTAGGGGGTCCATGGAGGTACTGCATGGGGGTCATTTTTTATTTTTTTTTTAATAGTTCCCCCTGCAATTTTTTTCCACTAATTGAAATGTTTTTAAATCCACATTAACATGAATTCAACACACTGTAGTAAACCGATAAATGGAGACAGAAGATGTCTTTGTCTTGAATGCATCACAGGAGCTCTTTCAAACTGGGCACAGTTTCATTCACAACACCTTTCCCATCAACCAGGAATCAGAATCAGAAATACTTGTTACATTGCTCCATATGTAATAGAGTGACTATAGGAAAAGTTTGACATATAACACAATTTCATACAATATATATAATTAGGGGGTCCCCGCTCCATCGCGCCATCAGTTTTGGGTCCTTGGCCTGGAAAACGTTGAAGACTTTTGGCTTAGATGGATATCAAAATTAAATTGTTTCAACTCCAATTAGAAAAAAACTCTCCATATAGGTTTTTTGCCATAACATCCACCTGTGGTAGTTTTTTTTGTTTTTTTGTTTGTTTGTTGTTGTTTTTTTGTCAACCGTAACGTCTTATAAATGTCATTCAATGAAATTATGAAAAAATGTCTACAGTGCTCCAACAAAAAGAGGTTTCACGGTTAAATATTTCTCTTTGTTTCTTTCTTTTTTCCATACATATAAGGAATGTAATATCAGACAAAATAAGACTTAGTTAACAAATAAGAAGGGTTCAAATCAGGCAAAGGAAAAAATATTTCCAAACAAACATAGTCCTGAATTTAAAACCTTAAACGTTTTTTTCTTAAAATAAGTAAATTTTTCTTTGAATTAAGGGGGTAAGTGAGACACTTTGCCACTTTGAAATAAGAAAAAAACAATTGTAATGTCTTATTCCAAGTACATATTATCTAATTATCTTATTTTAAGAGTTAAGATACTCATTCCATTGCAAATCATCTTATTTACCTACTCAAATTAAGGGTAAATGCACTTAATTTAAGAAATGCTTACTTATTTCTGATTGTTTTTGCAGTGTATGAGTTGTGTTGTGTTGAGGCAATGCCTCCCATCAGGTGTTTACAGTAGAGAAAACCTGAACCCCTCATATTTCCTTAATTGTCTCAATTTGCCAAAGTGGATTATTATTGAGTATGATAGTCTTGTTTAAGGTGATTTACAGCAACTTAGTTGAATCCAAGTGCAGCCTTGGACTAGAATACTTATATTAAGATGTGGCATAGCCTTTTGTATTATTTTTCTTTTTGCTCTGTTCTTCTGGGTTATTTTATAGCGTCCAGAATGAGTCATGAATCTGCTCTTGGATTAATTGACAGGCTGACCACTGCCAAGTTTACCACTCTTCCATGCTTTTTCTATCTGATGATAATGGCTTTAACAGTGGTTTGTGGGGGTCCCACAGCTTAGAGTCCCTTTCTAGAGTAATGATGTCAATGACTTGGTTTCCCATCTGTTCTCTAACTTCCCTATACAGACATGCTGTGCTAATGTTCAAGACCGTTTAGCCTACTTCAGATTGTTTTTTTTTGTTGTTGTTTTTTTATGTTTAGAACATCTTTCTGAAATCTTTCTACCCTTTTCTCAAAACTTTGAGCATAAAACCATTTTTTTTTACTTTCCTGTCTTTAGAGCAGACATGTAATGCTTTAAGATGAACATACCGGTACTCTTAATGAGATTAAATGAAACGAGACGAGATAAGCTGCAATAAAAAGGAAAGTTGATGTGAACTTATTTTCAATGTACTTGGATAAGCTGAAAAGAAATCAAACAGGAATAGATGAGATTAGACATTACCATGTGAGTAGGAGTGGGTTGATTCAGTTCAGGCGAGATAAACAACCTAGATGGTGTGAGATGGAGTCATGCAAGGATATAACGTGATAATATGAGATGAGATGAGATGAAATGAGAATAACTGATATAAGACGATAGGAGCTGATAGGGTGAGGTTAAAAAAAAGACTGAGATGAGGTGAATGCAAAGCAGCTCAATTGTTGGTGTTGTCATTGTGAAGCCCTGTTAGCTTGATCAGAAGAGTAAAGGTCAAAGAGTAAAGAATTTTCCGTCTTCCTAAAATACCCTCTTCAACACATTAGCAACACCCAGAAGAAAGTGAAGACTTTCAATAGATAAACTTGTTTTTGTTAAGTATTGTGAAAGTAGGATTAACAGATTGTGCTTCAGCATTTAAAAGTCATTTGAATTCAGGCAGATGTTGACCCTGCTTTGAGGCGTTTATTCTATTTCCCATCTCCCAAAAGTGCTGCTCCCCTCATTTAATCTGAAACCGAGGGCTTTCAACTGCCACAGATTACAGAGGGTTAACGTAAGCATGCATCTCAGACCATCTCCTAATGACTGCAGCCAGCAGGGCATCAAGCAACAAAAATCTACACTACATCTATCATGAATTCATGGCAATGAGGAGTTACACAGGCATGGGAAACAGATTTAATAAAGTCGTCTCTATTTTATGTTTTAACTTTTGACTTATACATAATGAAATAAAAAACACTGACATTTAAAGACTACATGAAAGACATTTTAAAGATTTATATATCCTTATATATACAGCATGATATAGAACAACAATTTTCTCTTACTGCTGATGGGATGGTTCCTCTAAAATGCTTCAATTTAATAGTTGTTTAAGCACAGTCAGAAAGAGACACAAATTAAATTATACTCATTGCAATAAATGCACTGTTACATCTAGCTTTTACTCATCTGACTGTTTTTAAGGTATATTTACAATATCGTCTATTGCTGCTACTCTGTCAGGTCCTCTAATATTTAAAGAAGAAACTGGAGAACGTCTGAAAACACATCAGAAAAAAGTGCATTTGCATCTTCTTGGTAGCAACCAACAAGTTCCTTTCACAAGTTAATAGAAGTCCAGATGAGGCCCAGTTAGAGGAAGTCAGTGAAGGACAGAAATCCGAGTCAGTTAATCCAGATTTAAACTAAATGTAGCTAATCCACAGCAGTCTCATTTCACAATGACAGTCTAGACTCTGAATTAGTTCTAGGGACTTCTCTGCTCCTCTTCTGGACTAGTTGGATTACTGGCCTTCTCTTCAGGCCCCTGGAACTCCTGTTTGCCCTCCAGCGGTCTGTCATGAGAAACTGTCCCCAGCACTTTGGCGCTGTGCTCCTGAGCCTTGGCCCTTAGAGCAGCAATGCTGTTCTCTCTCAGTTCCTCTTTAGAAATGACAGGCTTTCCCTCCGACCTCTTCTCCTCCACTTCAACGTCCTCTGGCCTCGGAGCATTCGGCTGCTGCGGAGCATCACACTTTCCTGTTGACGGGGGAGCTGCTCCCTCTATGGACTTTTTGTGCATCCCTGTAAAGAGTTGCGGGTATTCAGATTTAGAATAACTTCTGCTCACTGGTAAGCCATCTTGGACTGAAAATAGCAAGCAAAAATAGTTCTGGTTTAGAATATAGTTACAGCAATTAATTACTTGTCTGTTGGATTTAGGTTCATGCTGGCACAATGACAACAAACATGTGCATGAAATGTGCCTCAAAGAGGAAAAAAACTCTGTTCCTCATGTCTAAATGAGGGTTTTAAAGGTGCAAAAGAATGAGGATGAGGGTTTCACAAACTTTATGATCCAGGTCTTACCCAGCAGCCAGGGAGCACATGACTCCATGATGCCATCCTTGGCGGACTTGAGGATGGATTCAGGCAGAGGGATGGAATGCCTCACCATGGCTCCGTACAGTCCATACTCAGCCATCACCGTGCTGCGGCCCCAGCATTTCTCCCTCTTCCTCCATTTGGCTCTGCGGTTCTGAAACCATACCTGGGACAGGAGGATTAATATCACTGGATTAATATCTGCCATGTTTATCTGTTGTACATACAGATGTGGGATGATTCCTGTTCTTTAAAACCTAAGTTTTTAATCCTTAGCACATCTTTTTCATTTGAATTAGATCTGGATTTTAACTTAGCCATTCTAACATCATATATGCTTTGATTGAAACCATTATCTTGTAGAGCTGGCTGCATGTAAAGGGTCACTGTCCTGCTGCAAAGTAAATCTCTGCCACCCTGTAGCAGTTTATATCCTATGAAAAAACTATACTTTTTTTTAAAGTTGATCAACATCTCTGTCCTACTAACACAACAGTGTCAACGTGAGCTCACCAAACACAAGGACTGAAGCTAAAACCATATGTGGATATACACACTATGCTGCCTATTAGGAATAGAGGTGAACCTGATTCTGTGGGCCTGTTTCTCTAGGCTCTTAAAAGCTGGTTAGGGAGCCAGCTTTTAGGCTTTTCAGAAACTACAAAGGTAGGCTTTTTAAGTTGGACAATGATCTAAAATATATTGTCAACAAACAAGTAGATGGTCAAATGAGATCTAAAATCAGTTATCCAGTCTACCCATGTGATCTCGCCCCAAGAACTAAATCTTAAGGAGAGTCTGTGGCGTCGAAATGGAAACAACATGATGTGAGAGATCCCCCAGGATTCTGAAGGGGGCCTCTTACAAATTGAATAAATGTCCCAGAAGTAGAACCCTGTCTTGATAAAACATTGTTTGTACTAAAAAATAACAGCCACCAATAATTGTGCTGGCAAAGCTACCACAGCAAAAAAAAAAAAAAAAAAATCTGAGTAAGTCAATATTTCTAAAAAAGTGCATTTTTTAATTGAATTAAGAAGCTAAGTGAGACACTTTGTTAATGGAATAAGACAATTTATAGTAAAAATAAGAAAAATCAGCAGTCTCTTATTTCAAGTGCATAATATAAAATTATGTTATTTTAAGGATTTTTTAAAAATCCATTGGCAGATCATCCTATTTGCCTGCTCAAATTATCTTAAGAAACTTTCACAAATTTTTGCATTGTTTACTAAAACTATATATTTTTGACATAGAGTTTATTATTCTAATGAATAAATGAATATCAAAGATGTGATTTTTCTTTATTAACTTATATTTTTTAGAGAAATGGAAAAGCGTTTTTTATTTATTTTATTATAAATA
>NW_015151124.1:222771-235744 GCF_000732505.1 Cyprinodon variegatus
ATATATATATATATATATATATATATATATATATATATATATATATATATATGTGTGTGTGTGTGTGTGTGTGCATTAAATATCAAATCTGGTTTTTATTCCAAGCTTTGTGTTTTTTGGCGACATGTGTTTCAGTTCCTGTTAGTAACTTTCAATACGTATTTATTTATTCATTCCCATGTTGGTTTTTGTCATTATTAGTGTAACTCTTACTCCAAGCCAAATGCCATATTATTGATGACAGCAGATGAATTAGGTGAGTCAGGGAATCTTCTCTCTAGAGCTTTACCACAAAATGCAACATAAAGCAAAGATAACACAATGAACAGTTAGACAATCAACCAAAGCAAACACACTGAGTCAGCGACTTGGAGCAACTCCACAGTCTCCCTCAACCCTCAGCATTGAGGGAGGAAAAACTCCTTCAAGATCTATCTATAAAAATACTGACTTACAAAGAGAGGTATTAAAAATCTGGAGAATGGACAAGATGTTTTACATAACACTCAACCTGGAAAGACTGACACAGAAGACAAGCAACAATTAGACTTTTATTTAAACAAGAAATATAATGTTTGGTGCTCAGGCCTTGGTTGAAGGCAGCATATAGAGAATTATGATGATATGACTGAGTAGATGAAATAGGATAGTCAGGGACCTTACAATGTCGGTGGAAAGTAGACCAAAGGAGGAAGGCATGACGAAAGCAATTTGGAGATGGATGGAGGAGAGAACCCCATCTTTTTAGAGCAGAATTCTAGATTATAATTGGCCATGGCAGAGGCATACACAGGGCTGATAGGCTTTCAGCAGCGGTGCATCAGAAGGCGGCTGGATGAGAGGTGAGGCTGAATTAATTCTTTCTAATTTTTTGCTTCTTATTCATTAGAAAATGTTAATTGTCCAAAATGACTATACTACCCTTACCAATGCACCATAACTGCCTGTCCCTTTAAAAATTGACTTGATGTTTGTCTTAAAAAATGACAGTTCTGAGTAATGACCCCTGTGGAGCACCACAGCTTTCTCTCTATAAGCCAACAAAGATGCTTAGTGGACTGAGTGACACAACACAGAGATGTTAAACATTCTGCCTACACACTTTAGACGGTTCCTATAAAAAAAAAAAAGCAGGAGTCAAAAAGAAGCCATAAAAGGCACGTGTATTAAATATTAAATGGTTTAAAAAAAAGATCAAACAGACTCAAAGATTTTTCTCCCAGCGTAGCTCTGATGATAACCCTTTCATACAAGATATACATTTTTTCTTCTCTTTTAGAAATTGCTTCTCTGTCCCTCAAAAGAAGCCGGTGCGTAAAAGCGCAGAGGAGGAGCGACCCAGGGGCGCGCCGACGCTGATTGAAAAATAAGTTAATTTCAGGCCCAATCGATGGCGGGCAGGCGGGCAAATATCACGGGAAATTAAACTACCGGGACTCCGGGGAGAAGCGCTATTGACCCGCGCTAATAAATTCAATGTAGTTATTTCATTTGAACTCCCTGCGCCTCTCCATCGACAGCAGCAGAGCCAGAGCTCTTCTGATTTAACTAATTACACCCAATGAGTAAAATTGGGTGTTAATTTTATCCAGGAGAGAAGGGCGGGGGTGGGGGGTCTTATTTATTTATTTCCTTTTTATTATTTATTCGCGGCCATACTGTTTCAGCCCCCTAATGAGAATGAGATTGAAAAAAAAGGCGCCCCGGCAGATGGATGAGTTTAGGTCACACCGCAATCTTCTTCCGCCTTGATGGCTTGATTAGGTCGTTAGCGGCTCCTTCTCCGAGAACAAATTGTTTCACATCCAACTGCACCTGATGAGAGATTATCTGTCCTGGCGAAGATGCTGCTGTTGCTGCGCAGAGAGTAGGAGGAGGAGAGCCTCCTTTGTTCAGGCAGGAAGTGGGCGAAAGTGATCGATTTGTGCGAGGAACCATTTTCCCTTTAACACCAGAGCAGCACTAAGAGGAACCTGTGCCCCTCACAAAAATGCAACAGCATGAGATAAACGCTGATTTACGGGAGGGAGATGGAAATCTCTATTCACCTGCTGATTAGACATGCATGTATGCGCAACAATGGGTCTGTTTCATTCAAGATCATTAGTTATTCCAATAGGGGAAATTAAATGTTATAATTATACTTAATATTGCTGCAGGGGTGCCATATGCAGTTATGAAAGCAAAAAAAAATTGTAAATTGCACCTCGTTTCCTTTCTATTCAGAGGAGAATGGGTTTCTTCATTGTATTGTATGCAGCATAATTGGTGGAAGAAAATACTCTTATACACCTAATGATGCTGAAGTTGTTTGAACAAAGATTAAAGTTCAGATTATGACCTTTCAGTTTAGAGAATTTCTTAAAAATTGTATTACCTGTTTAAGATCTTACATCCAGCTTGTTTCTGTTTGAATCTCAAATAGATGGAGGAGAGATTCCTTAAAAATATGTATAGCATATGAAGATGGAGGCTCTTGCCTGGAGCTCTCCACCCCTGTATCTCTTGGCATTTGTTTGAAATATTCTGCTGAGATAAGGATCAGTACTTTAAAATTTTAAACATCTTAAATTCTTGCTGTTTGCTTGTAAAAAATAAAAACACAGCAAAAGGTTGTGTGTGAATGCAGCCCAACGCAAGCAGCGTCTTCTGCCACACCTCCCACAACCAAAGACACACTATTTCCCCTCATAAAGTCTACTGTTAAAAAAAATAAAAAAAAAAAAAAAAAATAAAAAAATCACCTTTGATAGGATTATATTCTGTTATTCGTGCATGTGCTTGTTAAACCCTAATAATACCTGCCTGTTATGTGTTTAGGTTAATGTTTTCCCAAACAGTTTATCTAGCTAATTAGGAAAGTTCCTCTGTTAAGATAGAAAGTTATCATCTTCATTATGTAAAGAGATTTGGGACAGAGTGGATTATTCTTAACATATAGCTGTCACTGTGCATTTGGGTTGTCCTTGATCTAAGAACACAGGGTAATATCTTGATATTGCTGGAGCTAGTGAAGTCTCCTCATGTACAGTGTGATGTAATGATGTGAGATGTGACAGGCTGCGTGTATAAAATTATTTTTTTACTGGTATTCTGGGCCGACTTCCTGTGGTAAGACTGCCATCTGTAACACGAGCCATTTCTCTGTTCTGAGTAGGATTACAATCTCTGTCAAAATCTATTCTCATGTCTCATAGTAATTCAATACATAAACATTAAACAGTGTTTGTTCCGAGTGATCTATTCTATGTAAAGAACCGAAGAAAGAAAGCTTAAATATGTAAAAATAAAGCTTTTCTTTTCAAGTTTAATTAATTAGAAACACTATATTTGAAGAATTATCAAACTGATATTGATCTATCATTAAAACAATGCATTCCAATTAGGCTTTTTTCAGATATTGAAAATACGATTTAAACTGGTAGTACCTATACTTTTCATAGGAAGGAGGTTCTATATTCAAAAATATATTATATTTCCACATTTATACAGGTATGATGCATTAACAGGCTTTAAATGGAAAGTTGTGATAATCAACAGAAATAGAGTTGAATGGTCTTTGTATAAGTAATTTATAGTTCATTGGGTTAATTGAGATTCTGAAATAAATATATTTTAAAAACATTGTAACTGACTGAAGTAGTTCATATATAGATATGCAAGCATAATTAAACGTTTTATTAAAAAATTTAGAAAATTTAGAGGTCAATTTTTAGAAGGGGTAAAAGTTTTATAAAATAAAAAAAACAACATGCAGTTTTGTCGTCTCAATCAAGGTTTATCCTACAATTAAAAAATGGGTCATTAAACTTGAATATTGCTTAAAAGTTATCATTTTAATAATGAATCCAGCGTAGGGTTTGGGTGGCAAAGGCATAAATAAGCAACAAAAATATAATTTTGGTAAGAAAATGACATAACTGTGTTGTCTTTCTGAGTGCTTGCACCAGCCTGAAGGCTGTGACAATCTGGGTGGTGAATATAATTTTTTTTTTTTTTATCAAAAGCCTTCCCTTCATGAACAGATATGACCTTAAATGCTATTGGAGGTCATGTAAAATGTCATGATCCAAACAGGTTTGGGTTTTCTTCTTTTTTATTAAAAAATTTATTTATTTCTCTTTTCTTTTTTTTTGTCTATTTATGTATTTAATTTTATAGCTTTGTTTATTATCACAGTTTTTTTCATAAATATATACTACTTTGTTTGGAGTTTCTTAGTTTAATCTTGCATTGTGTTTTTTGCATAATTTGAAGTATTTCTGAACAATTTTAGTTGCTATTTTCCCCTCAGCTTGTAGGTGATGTTTCTTAATTCAGCTCTATCTATGAAATTGTAATTTTCCCTCAGCTCCCCTGCTTTCATCCTGTTAAAGCTGTTCCACATTTTCTCTGTTCCACGCATTCCATCTATGTTCATCTCTGTGTTCAATGGCCTGCCCTCCCAGTGGTTTTCCCAGTAAGTTCTTGTGGTTTTTTCATAATTAAAGTAGTACTCCTTAATACCACAGCCTGTTTCTACAATTGGGGCCTTCTTAAGCTGCAACCACAAAACAGATGCCAACCCTGCAGCACAGGTTGGCATAGATTATAGTTTATAGATTATAGTTATTATTTATTTTAAATGTATACATTTTATTCAATTAGCTAATTTATCTATTTATTAATTTATTAATAAATGTATTAATCTTTTTTTTTATTGCAACAAAGCCTCTTCCCTTTCTACTCACTTTTTCCACAGAAACATTTGATATAATATGCTTAAAAATTAGGGCTTTAAATTACAGTAAGGTTTTTGCAGCAGGAGAGCTATTTTATGAATCTACTGTTGGCAACTTCAGCTACAAAAGTCATTGTAATAATAGCCTATATCTGATCTTTAGAAAAATTACAGTAATTTATTAAGTGCATGACAGCAACCCATCCATTTTCTTTTTTTATTGTAACCTGGCAGTGGTTTAATCAGAGCTTTTGCTCTGATTATAAAACACAGAAAAATGCAAATAAAAAACATCTGTTTGTTAAATAGCTCTTAAAGCATGCAATAAAAAAATGTATGGTGGAAATATAAAAATAAAAATTAAAATATTCAACACTTTGCAAGTATTTCCACTGGGCTGTGCCTATTTGGTTATATCCCCCGCCCTCCCCAGAGAAATAACAGATAAAAGTCAACTTCACAAAGATCTTCCTAATTCAAACAGAAAATATAACTGGCATTCTGAAAAAGCTGACATTTTTACCTGTATTCTGTCCTCAGGCAGCTCTGTTTTCATGGCCAGCATCTCTCGAGCGTAAACATCCGGGTAGTGCGCTTCATTAAAGGCCTTTTCCAGCTCCTCCAACTGATAGGAGGTAAATATGGTTCTGTGGAAACGGGTCATGCTGTTGAAAACACACTAATGTTGCACATTTTATTTTTTTTTTTCTACTAAATTTGGGGATTTTGTCTACATTTCGACACATGAATAAACTAAATATATGAAACTCAAACATATGAACAATAAATTTCAGAAATTTCTGAATGTATCACTCTAAAAGGCTGTAGCTGTTTTCTCTTGTAATTAAAATAAACAAAAAATCGAAATATATCTTCTCGATAAGGAAAATGTCTATATATCTATCTATTGGAATAACCGGCCTCTTGTATTCACACATCCATCACAATAATAATAATAATAATAAATAAAAAGAATAACACCAACCGGTGACGTCTTTTCTTGCGTTTCTTGTTCTGCCCTAAAGATGATTTTGTGTGTTTTCGTTCGTTTGAAGATAAATCCTCGGAGTCTGGATTAAAAAAACAAATGGAAGCGTTTTAAGCAGCGCTTAATAAACTGATGCAGTGAAAAACACACTCTAAATAAAATCTGGTGCGATAATAATAATAATAATAATAATAATAATAATAATAATAATAATAATAATAATAATAATCTAATTTCCCCTGTCATCTGTGTTTCATCAGCATAATTGCGGCTTTAATCCAGAGCGCTCGCGCGTCACCTGAGCTGGCGGACTGGCTGGGCTCNACCCAACAATCAGAAGATTCTATTACGTAGGAGACTTTCGCCCACCGGGCGAATTTGCCAACTGTGCAAAATGCTTTTGCTGGCCAGGGAAACATCAAGGCAAGCAAAAGCAGACAGAACTGGCGAAATTTTCACAGAGTTTGCATTCAGTGTGAACGCACAAAATGTTAGGGTGCTAAAGAGGAGACTGGTTTGTAAAGGTTCACAGTGGAATGTTTTTAATGAAAACACTTCACATTTTAACAAACTTTAATCTCAAAGGCAATTTAAATGCTTTTGGTTCCAAGAGTCATTGTAGATGCTGATAACTGGGAGCTGGAAAGCTCTTCCAAAGAATCTATTAGCTTGTTTATTGGATCATCTGTGTTTCTGATGCTGCTACCCCAACAACTGTAGCAGAACTGACTGCACTTTACACATTAGAATTTTTTACATTTCTGTGAGAAGTCTTATTTAAAGTCCAGATCGGAATCCATGATCTGGCCTTGATTAAAAAATGAATTTCTACCATTAATTCTGTAATTCTGTATCACTATTTCAAGATCTATTGTGATTGTAACCAGGTGTGTCAACGGAAAACCCGTTAAGCATAGACCCAGATTTAACTTAAAGTTTTGCAGAAAAAGCTCTGAACACAGTGAGCCAGTTTTGCATTTCTTGTGGAAGGAGAAAACGATTCATTGTTAATGAGCAGCTCAGTTGGTTGATGAATCTCAGGAGGTGTGGCAAAGCTTTGATATATTTTACATTTTAAGCCCATTATTAGATGGAGGAAGCACTAACAAAACGGAAGTCATGACCTCCTGGAAATTGAAAATATTACCTTGCTAATATTTACCTGTTCCAGTTTTTTGCATAAGAAAGCAAAGAGAAACCATTGCAGTGACAGTTTTAGGGTCATCCTAGTGTAATTGCTTTTCCTCACCTATTTTTAATGACTTCATTTTAATCTAAACCACCCCCTGGATGTCTAGAAGTTGGTAATGAGTTTGTTTAGTGTGATTTGAAGAGACAGCAAAGTGCAAAAGGAATTCATCCCATTCCAATTAGCATCATCTTTAACCTTATGATGGACACCTCAAGGTGATGAAACTCACACGCCCAGATGCACCTTTACCATTTCACCTTCACCAGCTCTTCTAAATTAGTAAAAGCTTCTACTTTTTCATTAGCTACTGTTGGCAGATTGGGATGGCAGTGGAGAGCGGAGGTCTAACCACAATCTTTACAGGTTTTATAAAGATGAATAATGCTCCAGTTTTAAAGAAATCTCTAGTTTTTTCATGATGTGTGATGTTTGCCTGTTCTTATGGGCTGTTTTACTGCCTATAAAGTTTATAGAAGGGCTTAGAAAATGATTCTTCAGTGTTTGTTTAAAATAAAAGCTTTACTAAGACATTTCTGAAAGATCAACACTTTCAGGTTTGTTTTAGTTAGAATTAACAAATGCAGGACTTACATCAGATTGAGCTTCAGCAAGTCTGGGTGTTGATCCTGTCACTCAGAAACCTCCCTACTTCAATTTCAACTGATGATTAAAAACTGAACACGTACTGTTCAGTCAATAAATCATGATAAGTTTTTGCTTTACTGCACCATCATTTTTTATGACATAAACTAAAGAGAGGAAGTTCTGCTGAACGACAGCTGTTTGCACAGAACCATTCATTACATTTAATTATTCCATTAAGCTTAGTGGTTTAAGTAATTATCATTAGCGAAACACTTTATCGATTACGTGCAGACTGATGTTTTCAAGCCTTTATTTTTATTCATTTTTATTTTCCACTCATAGCTAATAAAATAAGAATATCACATCAAACCCTTAAAATAAAATTTGCAGTTCAAAAAGTTAAAGGTTTGTTTAATATGTGCTTAAATTTTTCCTTTAAGGTACTTTTAATAATAAGAACCACAATAGAACAAATTTGACTTTAATGAACGTGACTGGAGTTATATCAGTATGATGATGCTTAAAAAACTGGGCCACTGCTGTCAAAACGATTAGTCTAGAGTATTAACAGAGGTTACTTTTCCTAATTTTAAGAACCAGTTCTTTAAAAGGATATCAAAAATCACCCTAATTATAAATGTAAAATTTCATTTTACAAAATGTTCTTCATATTACCTGCCTTTAAATATATAAGCTAGCTTAAATAGAAAAACAAAGAACATACTTTGTGACTTGGCTTTTGCCTCAGGCCTCTTAGCCACCATCTGTCCCACTGGTTTCCATCATGATGTGGAAATATTGCAGTTTTTACTCTTTAGATTCTGTTATTGCATCAATATTGTGAAGTTTGGCTCGTACTTATCTTGTGACGTATTTCAGTCAATTTTTCTAATTATATGTGGAACTTTATTCTTCCAACTTTTCGATTTTCAGTCCTTGTAATGTTGATGTTTCAGTAAAAATCTCAAGTGGCAATAAATTGAAGCTGCAATCATACCATCTGACTACATCCAACTTTCTGTTGTTTTTTTCCTCATTCTTGAAAGAACAGATGTTTGTATTAATTGTCTTCCTGTGTGAAAATACAGACCATGGTTTCCATTAATAAGTAGCTGATCTGATGTTGTTGAAATTGCATCCAAATTTGTTAGGTGGATCATTTATATGGAAGATTGTTAGAAGGTAGTCAAAGAAATCTGGGTTTCAATAAGCTTGTCGATTTGAGGTAATGTTATTAATCTAAACTAATTGATATTTTCTCTTTTTCTCCAGCCAGGGAAATGACCAGAGGGAAGTTTCTGAACATATTGGAAAGGCCCAAGAAGTGACCATGTATGTTCTTCAAGCAACAAGACTGACATTTAAGATTGCAAGGCAATCGGTGCATTAACATCTTCAGACAAATCTTTGACTGTATTCATTTTAACTAGTAAATCCTTACACCTTCTGTCCTCTAGATGTCTTTGCTTTTTTTTCTCTTTTTACTAAACTTTGCTCTGTCTTACAACATTTTTCAATTAATTACTCATTATTTATTCTTTTCTTTCAGACCTGAATTGCCTTTTTGTAATTATTCAACTTGTAAAATAAAGTTTTAAAATGAGAAGAGACTTTTTTTTTTTTTTTTTTTACTTCATGTTACTTTTCATCCAAAGCAGCTAAGTTTAATAAAGGCAGGGTTTAACCTGAACAATAATAGCAAAAGTCAAAATACAACACCTTTTCCTTTGCTCATCGAAAAAACCCAGACATTAGAGTACATAATGGCATCCATGCTTTCTGCTTAATGAGCACTGGAAGCTAGGTTAAGTAACAAATAACATTACTTGTTTTTGTTGCTTAATAAAAGTTGACATAATTACGATGACCGTTTCTTTTCTAATTAGCAAACTTCAGTGTAGTCTGAGCCGGTGGCTGGGCAAAAAAAGGGGAATCAGACAGGCATGCTGAATGGAAACAAAAAGAAGTCCATCCACTGTAATTAGGTGAGACAATGGCTCGGATTGTTCTCAGCTGGAGATGTCGCCGTGGCTCAGCCAGCTCACTCCCCAACAACTTACACTTCTCTCCGTGCCGCTAATAAGCCCCTAATCCCCCTTCTGATTCACACGGACAGAAGCTGCTACATCCTCTGTAGCTTCAACCCCGGCCTCTGAAAGGCAGCCTGGCTTACCTGTTGGGAGAAACATACCACCTTGCAAAAAAGGAAAAAAACTAATATAGATCATCCCACCTTGTGCCCGATTACTGAAAAAAATGCATGCTAATGTACCAACTTGGAAGCCAAAATGTGTGCTAAAGTGCCCTATTGGTAGCCAAAGGTGAACTAAAATGCTGTCTTGGGAACCAAAACACATGTTAAATTGTCCGTTTTGGAGACCAAAATGTTTGCTAGGTGGCCCAATTATTAACTAAAACCCTACCGCGCATCATCGGCCTCCCCGCACCTGTGATTTGTTGTTCCCATTGAAATGTATTTCACCACCTGAAGATTGAAGGAACATGTTGTTTTAATGTCCTATTTTGGAATTTTAAAGTTAGTATATTAAGCAAAAATGGACAAAGATACAGAAAAAAATAAAAAAAAAAAAAAAATATATATATATATATATATATATATATATATATATATATATATATATATATATATAATGAAAAAATATGATAAAATACAAATATACCAGTTACTATACTTATACTAATACTGTACATACTATACCAGTTATAATTGGGGCAATCTTGTGGTAACTATAATATTAAAAAAAATTATTTATACATTGTGATTATTTTTAACAATGTAATTACCAGCCAAACACTGGCAAAAAAATACATGTCAAACTTTAAATCTTATTTAGCCACACTCACACTGCACAGGTCTGTAGTGTTGCTGTATAATATTGTCACAAGAAAAGATAACAAGCATAAGTGAATTCTGACTATATCATTAACATCTACACCACTAAAAATACACTTTGAGTCAATCCATTAAAAATACCTGTAAGATGAAGTGCTTTTTTTCACAAGCGTAGAACCAAAAATTCGCATTGCAAAGTCACATTTTCTATTAGTGAGAAAGAAACAACCATACAGAGAAAAAGAAAAAAAATGTTGCTGCTGCAATTAGTGCTGCAGCAGTAATATCTGCTTGCCCGGTTGAAAGTAATTAGGGCCTATTTAGTGGAAATTCTATTAATGAAGAAATCAATGTGATTAGGATATGCTAATGACGCGCCAGTCTTTAGGGATAGAGTCATTTATTAACATGGAAGGGTGTCCAAGAGAAGGCCTCTCACTCCATCATCACTCCTTCTGCAATCCATAGAGCTTATTTGTTTGTTTGTTGTGTTTGTTTATAGCTGAATGCTTTCTCTTCTGTTTTCTTCTCCATTAATCCGTCTTCGGTGAAATGGGTGCAGCCTGATTTACATGCAGAAAAGAGGCTTCCTAATAAGGCTCTAGATTAAGGGGAGATTTAGTTCAGCCATTCGTGCAGATTGGGTCCCCCCATCAAAGATTTGTAAGATCTGATAGACGGCAGTAGATTAAAAAGCAAACATCTGCTGATTTTTTTTACTCCCTGTGAACCAAAGCCACTTCCCCTTCTGAACGCATGTGTCTTTCCCATTGCTCCATCCTGCTGCTGCCCTGTTGTTCAGCAAAAATTAAGATCCAAGGAAAGGTCTTAAAAGCTTTAAAATCTGAAAATGTGTCAGCACAGGGATAATATCGTCCACTTACATGCATCTCACTGTGCTTTGAAAGCACCCGTTGAATCTTTAAAAGTGTAGGCCTACTTAATATCATGAGGGGAGGTCAAACCTTAAAGCTGCAGATCTTTGCACATCATTTTACGCAAATCTAAATACCAATGTTCTGCCAGAGCTTAAAGAAAGCTCTCCTGCAACACCTGAGTGCTGAGTCAAAGCCCTTGCTGTCGAAACAGGCACCAGGAAACCTGATGACAGAAAACATGCAGTGTTGAGTCAGGCGGAAAAAAACCTGAGCATGAGCTGCACTTGCAGGGCGTGATGTGATGCAACCTCCCCCTTCCTTCTATCCCCTCTCATCTCCACAACTTTCTGAATTTGCAATCCCTGCAGCTTTCTCATGGCCCCCCGACAACGGCGTGTTTGGTAGCTGCCTGTTGGCATTGCTTAATTAGGCGAGGAGTTGATTAATTTGCACTAATTGACAGCTAATTTAAGGACCTGGGGCACATCGGATTGACGTTTGTCGGGGTACAGTGGCATGTGAGGTCAGCGCTGACTCTCTAGATATGGATGGATGGACTAATCCCCCCTCACCACCCCTTTTCTCTCCATTGTGGATGACAAGCTCTGCGGGGGCTGACCCGTTTTCCCTGGCTGCGGGTGACAGGCAGCCACCAGTCCTGCACCGTATTGAGGATGTCAGAGAGCAGACTGATCAATGGGCCACAGTCAGCGCCAACAAGTGTCAACATGCAACCGGTATCCAGTGGCAGCAGAAAGGCTTTTTTTTTTCTTTTCTGTTTGTGATTGCTAAACCTAAGCTGATCAGATGTACTCACAACAACCAACATAACAACATGAGGTACAGAGGCGGTTCCAAAACTTTCATAGGGGCCAATGTGCACTGAGGGGTGCAGTGGTGGTTCTAGGCCATTTTTTCATAGGGGCACCAATGGTTCATTGTTTAAAAGATCAAGTGAAACAATTTACAACTCTGTAAATATATCTCAATATGATTTAAGCTAAATGTGGAACAATTACATTTTTCTATTATTATTTAAATGAAACAGTAAAAAAAAATAAGACTGGTCCAAGGGACCTATCACTTACAGTGTCTGTGCCAGCGCATATTTATTCATTAAGGACCCTGTCATACCATGTCAATTCGTATGCCCAACGTCCCAGAATCTACTAAAAAACTGGCATGCGCTGAACTTTCTAAATATCTTTTAAATTTTTAGGGCAATTTTAACATGCTCAACATTTCTCGATGTACTTGCCATTTGTTGACGTGAGCCAGCGTGTTTCAGCGTGCTCAGCGTATGCCTGCGTTTTTGCCAAATGTTTCGTACGTCATGCATACCCTGGTCGAAATCGTCAAGGTGTGACAGGGGAGTTAGTATTGTCTTCATTACTGGAAGCACCCATGGATAGGGGCCCAAAAACTAAAGGGCGACAAAAACATTTTGCAGTTCAAATCAATGCTAATCACAGTTTACCAACAGATGATGAGTTTATGTGTACGTCTATAATTTCTAACCATATTTTTAAGAAGCCTTTGCTAATAAAGCTGAACAAATAAACTCATGTTAAAATTAATTTATGATTTTATATAATAAATGCATTAAATAGGTTGAGCAGTTATTCTTTTATTGAAGACTCCTCAATGACTACAGAGAAAAATTACCCTAAAAAAGAATTCTGTATTAGTCCTCTTTATTTGTAGTATGTGAATATATATATATATATATATATATATATATATATATATATATATA
>NW_015151124.1:235888-237430 GCF_000732505.1 Cyprinodon variegatus
AAAAAGACAATTAAAAACATTTCACTGGATATTGTTTCCAAGTTTAGAGACGTTTCTTTTCCCATCCAGGAGGCTTTTTCAATTCAAAATGTCTGGAATAGCGTTGAGTTCGGGGTTTTATACAATTTTCTTACAATTTCCCTACAAATTTCCCTACAATTTTCTTTTATTTCTTTTTATTGTTATGTTTATGTCCAAGGCTTCATTTTTAGTACTATTTATTTCTCTAATTTTAAACATTTAATCTGCGTAAAATATATAATAATAATTAAAATAACAGAATAATAATAATGAACCTGGCTGCTGCTGCTGCTGTGGGATTAACGCGGTGCAGGATGGAGACCATGTCCTCCAGCTGTCCTGTTTTGGGGGGGCTTTGATTCGCGATGATGATGAGTTTCCTGGAGCATCTGGAGATCAATTATCCATCCATGGTGAGCCGGTGGTTGGGCAGAGATCATAGCTGGATCCATCTGTGTGTTTACATGTGTGCGTAATGCCTTCCCTGAAAGGCTGTGCATGCAGATTTAAAGATTGGGGTAATTTTCTATAAACCTGCACCGTTTCAAAGATGTGGGGATTTCATGGGGAGGGTTTGATTCAGCTTTTAAAGAGATAGTCGGATCTATTTAATCTGTAATTTTTTTCCTGTTTTTTATTTATGTTTTAAAGATAGACACAATTAAATAGAGTATATTTCAGTTGATATTGCCTAAAAATGTACAATAGATTTTTCTTGTAAATGTTATATGCGGAGGCATCTGTCCTCCAAAAGGCAGAGATGTGTTGGAGAGGGCGTAAAACATCCATGATCCACTGGAATCCTGAATACTGGCAGCTGATTGGCTGCAGGGCGCAGCCTCTCGTTGGGATGGACCTGTTGGATAAAAGGAGCATTTTCTAAACGACTGTGTGGAACAGCGAGGATCATGTACGAGGAGCCCTCCTGTGAGGCGACATAACAAGAAATATATTTTCAAAGGGGCCATCTAAACCACGATGACGGGGAAACAGGGCGCGTTGCTTTCGGAAAGTTTAAATCGCTCAGAGAAAACCTCTTTGGGTGCAAATGCAGGGAACAACAGCCACCAGCCGAAAAGCAGCATCAACCATCCACCGACCGCGAACAGGTGCACCAGCTTCGGCATCCAGGAGATCCTGGGGCTGAATAAAGAGCCGCAGACCACACCGAGGAGCCCGCTCAGCTCGCTGCCCGCCGGGGCGCACCTGATTGCCGCAAGATCGGTGTTGGGCCCCGCTACAGTCGGCGTGGGTGTCGGGGTGGGATTAATTGGCCCCGGTGGAATTCCGTCGTTTTACGGCCAACCTGCTTTCCTGGAGACGGTGCTGTCAGACGGACAGGACGTCCACCTGCAGCACAGCAGAGGCGCGAGGCCCCTGGAGCCCAGCCAGTCCGCCAGCTCAGGTGACGCGCGAGCGCTCTGGATTAAAGCCGCAATTATGCTGAAACACAGATGACAGGGGAAATTAGCCTATTATTATTATTATTATTATTATTATTATTATTATTATTATTATTAT
>NW_015151124.1:240182-275399 GCF_000732505.1 Cyprinodon variegatus
AGTGTCTACAAAATGTATGAGAAGAGAAGAAAGGCCTCAGAAGAGGCAGATATATCCCAGGATGCTTTGCACAGAGCTCTACTCGCAAAGCATAATGAGATTTTCTGTCACAGAGACCTGCTGTCGCCACAGTCTGTCGCCAATCAACAGCGGTGACATCATGCAGTAGAGGAGGAGTTATGTGACCAACGGGGAGCAAAAAGCAGTGATCATCTGTCCAAATGGTAAGTTGACTGAGTTCGATATATAGCCCCTGCTCTATATAGTGATTGAGGGATTTAGGGGTTAGGGTGGACGTTCGGACACAGTAAGC
Source organism: Cyprinodon variegatus (assembly GCF_000732505.1). Lineage (NCBI taxonomy): Eukaryota > Metazoa > Chordata > Actinopteri > Cyprinodontiformes > Cyprinodontidae > Cyprinodon > Cyprinodon variegatus. The sequence continues at coordinate 240,496 of NW_015151124.1, forward strand.
TTGTATGAGTTATGAGAACAGCAACTTTTAAACAGAGCGTGAACAAGGAGAAATGGCCTCATGTATGCTCTCGCACACGTTTAATAGGAGTTCCATCGCGGGAGGGGGTAGAGACTTCTGCATGTGCATTTTTTTTTTTAATAACTAAGTAAGTAGCCTCCTTTTATCAAGGCTACAATGGTTCATAAACCTGTTGAGTTTAAAAAGCAATTCAAATATTGGCAGGCAGTAACAGGCAAACCCAGAAGCAGAAAACAAGCGCACCCTCTCTATAGCTCTCATTCCATTGGCTGGAAAGTTGCTAGGTGACGATCCAACTCAAGTCTGAGAAAGAGCTAAAAAAATAAAAAATTCACAAGCTGAGTTTGTGAGCAGAGAGCAGTTTTCATGTGAGAACAGATTGAACAAGAGGAAAAATTAACTGTGCAAGAAGCATTAGATGTGGTGAAGAAGAGAAGGATTTGAGAGGAAGCAGAAGGTGAGTGCAAGTAGAGGAGATCCTGCTCTGAAAGTGAAAATGTGTGATATTGGTTATTGGCAGGAGAAATCATCCATAGTTTTTGTGCTTTGTGTTTATTTATAGAGGGAGACACCTTTAAGTCATTTGAAAAATGGAAAATAGAATTTAACTTGGAAAATAGAGACCTATTTATATATTTACTAGTACAATCTTTTTATGACAGGGAAATAAGGAAAGGTGAGTCCTTTACCATTTTTGATATTGTTAGTCTTTTCAGATGCCTATACTGGCCTTCCCACTCAGTGTCTAAGCTTTATTAAGATTTGCAAAGACAAAGTGGTAAGGATACATTATATGTAATATAAAAATCAAAGAAAAGGAGCTGAAGGTTATAATATTGATTGGCATGCCATGTGTAGTATAAAGCAAATATCAACTAGTTCTAAAAGATGGGGGGAATTTGGGTGGGAAAGAATCTCATATGGGTCATGTCCATAACTAAAAGGATTCTGGGACGGTGCTATGAAATAATAGACCTCAAAGCCTTCGTCGTCCCCAAGGATCCCAAAGCATTTCTACTGAGTTTTCTGCCCACAGAGGTAATTCAAGAAGAAGACAAATGAGTCCGGCGACAAAGGCCATAACCGGGAACAGACTTAACCCTCTCCAGGCAGATGTTGCAGATTTGCAACAGCTAAATGCCACTTAGCTAATTACTCCACATCCATATTTTAAGCGCTTTTGTTACTCAGAAGTACAACAGAAGGACTTAGTTGTGCATTTGCAACAAACAGTTTCTCTCCAGCTCACCAGATAGCACTGCTGACTCACTTTCAACATGGCTGAGTCCTTGGTGTCACTGAAACAGATTTTCTAAGCAACAGTTTCATGTAAGTATCACTACCAATTTCCATTATTTTGAAATCAATACTACGGTACATAAGATGAATCATGAATGTGTATAGATATGACATATGCCAAATAGTAGATTTTATCTCCTCTGGGTTTTTCACCAGAGGCATCTCAATTTCAACGTTGTGAATTTGCAACGTGTGCCCAAACAGGTACCAACGCTACATGCTTTATGTACTAGTTTGCCTATAATTTGAACATTTTAACAGAAACTGCCTTCTCAAGAGGTTTTGAGATGTCGGTGGAGAAAACGTTTGAGAAAAAGTTGTCTCTAATGTTGTGAGAGAAATTTTTTTTTCGAATTTTGTTTTGTTAATTTTTTGTTTGTGACATTCAAATAAAGTTAACGTTTATATCAGATTCAGTCTTCAGTGTTAATTTACCACTCCAGGCCACTGTTGCAAATCTGCAACATCCCAGAATTCATTGCATGTGAAGGTCTCTCTCAAAAAAAGGTCTGAATTGTATATTACTACCCCATATGATCATTTTCTCCAAATATCAGATTTTTCCTGCAACTACTACTTAATTTGAGCCTGAGAGGGTTAAGGACCATCAGCAGATTGGACAATGGCTGGACATTGCAGAGGAAATTCACTCGATGGAGATCAACCTTCTCTGTACGATTTTAAGGGCAGGTATTGATTGGCATGATTATATGTTGTGAAGCTTTAAATATAAATCTGTATAGGTATAACTGTATAGGTGTAATCTGTACTTGGTTGTGTTGTCATTGTTAATATTTTGTCCTCTCTGTATGTGTTTTGCAGTGAAAACATTGAATAAAAAGTCTAAAAACAACTAATTGGCTCCTGTAGCTAACAACTGCCATATACTACAATATTTCCCAACCTGAAACCTGTGCCAGATCCTTCAGATAAGAAGCCTTTTTGCATTGAGTTATACCTTCACAACATTAAGGGCAACCATCATAATTGTCATTACAATCGAGATAACTCGGCTTGTAGTATATCTCACTGCTTGCAGAGAAAAGTCTTGACGCCCACAATACATTTAGCTGAAACTGTGTTATTTCTGAGGATAATAAAAGTCAAATAAATAAATGGAGTTTTTAAACTAAAAGGAAATAAAATTGGACAAAACATAACTCTCATTATTACTGGAGATTGCTTTTTCAGTCTTCCGATTGATTTCTTTAAACAACTTAACTAAAATATGGTTAAGTATAAGAACTACATGAAGAGGTTAGAAAAGGTTGAAAGTTAGACACCCACTACAGCACACTGATCAGCAGACCACAAACACATTCCCACCGATTCTGTCATACACTCAGAGAGATCAATACTGATTAGGGGGACTTAGATATTTGTTTAGTTGATTAGAAAGGTCAATTAGTAATTTTGCACTAAGTTAATCAGCATCCTGTTACGGCTGCCATCCATACTAAATGACATTGTATGGATTATGCCGGCCATCGCCTTGCCCTGTTGATTTGTTGCCATCTGATTATCATTTAGCTCTAACTGGTTACATTTTAAGCAACAACACAAAGTATGTCGCACAATCACAAAAGATAATTCCTAATTTCCCACAGTATCATTCCTCCATGGCAGAGGATTTAAGGGTCCTGCTTGGTGCAGAGCAACAATAAAGATTAACCTATATTTGCAGCAGCTAAATGGTGGCAGGAGGATGTTCCAAATGTTGCCTGTTTCCCTAATCTGTATAGAAATGGCTGAAGCCGTGTGCTTTAGCTCAAATGTTTCTACTTCTCACTATTAAATCATTCTCATTCAGTAAATCCCAAGTGGATCAGATGCAAATGCAGAGGGAATGGAGTTGTGTAACATCTTACTTTCCCCTTTTATGTCGAGTGATTCGAGTGTTACTCTCACAGCCCCCATCGCTGCTCCCCTGTGTATAAAATGAGAGTAATCATCACAGTCTCCAAAAGCTTCCCCGCCCTCTCCCCTGGCCACTCCTGCTGCTGGCCCCCCCACCCGGTCAGCTGCTTAGACAGATGACCAACTGGGTTAAGTGGAGTCCCGTCCTGGGCCCCGATTGCTCCAATTCACTTTCATTAGGCATAAGGGGGACATATCTGACCCCCACTGCCCATCTCCGAGTGCTGCTGAGCTATTATGGGATGTAAGCTTTATTTAATGGATTTAACATCCACTTCCACCGCCCTCCTCCCTGGGGACACAGAGGAGATGACACGCACAAACACTCCAGCACAGAAACACTTGAAGGCACACATATTCAACCGCCCCGATGCCCCCGCCTCACAACACATACACCTGACGCTCATGTTTGTGTTCAAAATTCAATTACCCACTTATTGATACTTCACGGGGATATTTAAGATGCAGACACGAGCTGTGATTTCCCAGGGGAGCCACTGGTTCCTCTTTATGTCCCAACCGAGAAGGCCCACCCCTCCTCCTCCTCTTCTGATGCATTTTCGCCTGGCTGACAAGCTCACACACATTCACACACCAAAACAAACACATCTGCACCACCCAACCCCTGCCCAAGCCCATGCCTGTTCAAGAGGTGTCCTTATTAATAGGCAATCAGTCAAAAATCATTCATTAAAAAGCCTAAAAGGTTTTACACCCGCACTATGATTAGCTGGGAAAGAAAATCCAATGAATTCCTAATGCCTTTATGGAAATGAGATGTCATTTCCGATCTGCTCAGGGAAGCGGCAGGCAGGCGGCACTGGGGAGAAGTGTGTGTGTTATACTCTAACTCTTCCAGTCGAGCTGCACATATCCACTGCAGGAAGCAGCAAAAAGTCTGTGGAGCCGCTTAAGATTATCCAATGTGATCGAGACAACAAATAGAAACCACAGTTACAATAGTACAACTCGTTCAGAGCAAATTTGAACCCAAGGAGACGAAGGGTGGAAAAGTAGAGATGAGCGGGGACAGGAGCGGTGGCAGAGTTGGCAGGCAAGCAACACCCTGTTTCTCATTCAGCGGCTGTCAGCTAAGGCACTTCATAACCGGCCGGCCTGCAGTCAGCCCACCCTGATGGATTGATGGAGGCACATTAGCACGAATGGAGCCCGTGAATGCAATCATATTCAGCAGCGTCCTGCTTTCTAATAGGTTGGAGATTGATCCTGAGGGTGAGGAGGAGGTGATAGAGAACGCGGGCCCATTAGGAGCTGTCATGGCAGGGTGCCCTTCAGTCTCTCCTTCACACTGAAAGAGGCAACAGGGGTCACCGGATGCATGCTGGGTGGTGTCAGAGCAGAGCACAGGAGAGGCAAGCTGGGGGCTGAAAAAAGCCAACAGGTGGTCACTGGATGCAGTGACTCATTTCATACATAAACTTTTCACAATTGGAAAATTAACATTTACAACTTTGGTTGTATTACACACTTAAATACATACATCTGTACACATATACAGATATAGTAGCATGTTGCTCAGGATTTTCAACATCAGGAACAGGAATGATGGTTAAATCTGATGAGAAGAAGGAAACATCTAACTGAGGAGGAGGTTCATCTTCTAGGAGAATGACAACAACAAACACTCAGCCAGAACTAGGGCTGCAATAACAATAATTTTGCAAATCGATTAATCGGCCTATTATTTCTTTTGATGGATTGATTAATAATCCGATAGCAAAAGGTTAATTAAAGAAGACTTTTTATGAAACTAAACTAGACGAAACTTAAACATTTCCACTTGAGTTCTGGATAGAGCATATTGATGGACAAAACTTTTTTTTTTTTCAATCTCAAATGCAAACTCTTTATGTATTCCTTTATATTTTGATATAATTACTGCTCCAAGTGGGTTGCTCTTTCAGCTAAAGGCGTGTATGTTTACAGTCTCTATAATCCAGTTAACGATTAATCGATTACTAAATTAGTTACATGATTAATCTGATTAATTTTTTCAGCCCTAGCTAGAACAATAATGGAATGGTTTAAATTAAAGCTTATCTTAGATCACCTAATCAAATTCAAGATGATATTCCAACTCAAATTCTGTTGCAAAGTCAAAAGGGCGGAGATAGGGTCAATAGATTTACAAAGCTGATACAGACATACTCACTTGTAGCTTAAACGCACTGACTTAGCAATTAAATAAATAAAATATAAACACCACATCTTTCAAATCTCACATGCAATTAGTTTTGGAAAACATTTATCCTTTTAATTTAAATAAAATTCAAAACACATGGCAGTTTGCAGCGGGACAATATTAGAAAAAGATCGAAGGGTAATAATACAGTTTCAAGACGTTCAATCAAGAATTCCATGTACCGTATGTCATGTAACTCGCTCCAGTATGAGGGAAGATTCTTGAACAAATTTCTGTGATGGGTGTAAATATTTCTATTTGATAAAATTAGCTTTCTATTTCCTACCTCTGTATATTTACTTTTTACTTTATATTGGTCTATCAAATAATGCAGCAACAAAATACACTGAGGTTTGTTTTTGCAATGCATAAATGTACTGTGTGGAGAACAACTTAATATGTAGAAGTATTGTTGTTAGATATACCAATAAACCATATCGCATCCATGAGCAGCAAGTTCTCCTGCCTCTCCCATTTTTATGAGTGGCTCAGAGATTTCGTATTAGATCCTTTTTCATTTAGTCCAAAGAAAAGCAGAAAATCTTTGTCTCCCATCGTTTCATGACGTACATTTGCAGCCCCCTTATCCGCTTCTTAAGTCGCAATAAACAAGGTCACTATGTTTTTTTTTTATATTAGCATTAGATACAAAACTTTCTTTTGCAAAATCATTCATATTTGGAATAAAGTAAACGTTATGAATTCCATGAAGGTATACAAAACCATTTAACGTGAATAATATTGAATTTACTGCAGTTAGATTATGGAAAAAAAATAAAAATCCACCTTTTTTTGGAATAAAATCGTAGCACATCCGACTGAAACAAGTGTTGAATGTTAGTCAGTGGCCTTGAGCTGACAAGAGAGCAAATGCCAAAACCCAGTAACTCAGCAGCCACCTAACCAGTCGGCTCAGTGGCTCAGGCCCTTCAGCACTTCCCAGGGGAACACTCAGCTTTCAATTACCTCCAGTAGCAGTACTTATCAGGCAGCTACGCTTTCCCCTGAGACACGGGGCTTGATGCCCACGCTCAGCAGCCCACGGCTGGGGCATTCATCATGGGGTGGAGTAGCAGCTGGGGCCTAAATACGAGGCACGCGCCAGGCCCCTCAGGGACAAACCGGGGCAGCGTCAGTCCACCACATTTTGAGTGCTGACGAAATAAGGCAATGTGCTACCTCACCCCAACACATACAACTGACAGCAAAATGGACGCAAAAAACTGCAATAGAACAGTGTAATTTCATCTCTGCAGCAGGGTAGATGAGTTTGGCCTGCATTATTGCGCTCTGCCCATTAACCAGCCTCTTCTTTAATGATCCACATGTAGGGGTGGGAGGTGGGGTTAGGACGGGCAGTAAATCCTGTCCTCTACCCTCCCTCTGCCATGCCTCGGCACAGCGTGTTTACGGGCAGTGAAGAGTGCACAAACATGATGAAAAAGTAGCTGAGATTTACAGGGCCTCCCCTGACAGGCAGGAAAAGGAGAAAATTAAACCAGAGAGCATTAAACAGGCACCGATTACAGGGCTGCTCTGACACCAATAATAACCGTCATTGTGTCCCATCGTCCTGAGGTACATGACATGATTGCAGCGCCTGCAGTCCTGCGCCCATGACAGCTAACATCTTTATAACAGAAAGATTACAAGCAGCTTCTGGTTGAGGGAAGTCAAAGAGATTAAATAATTTTTCAACTAAATGAATTTACAAAATAGGGTCTGTGCAGCTATGACATATGCAACATAAATGATAGAGTTACCCCATCCTATACTATTGCTCCAGACCTTTTAAATTTAAAGCATTTGAGATTGCAGTCAAATACACATTTCCTTCCAATGCAGTTTTAACACCTTTAAATGACACCTTAGAACTGATTAGTATCATAAGTACTTAAATTTAACAAAGGTCTGAAGCCTTTATTTATAGTTTTCTTTAAACTTTAATCACTGCTCATGGATGATCACTCTCACTGCAACAAGTCACCTGACATGGAGGTGAAACATCTCTATGTATCTGCATTAGATTTCTCTGGATCGTTTAAACATTTTGTTACATCAGAACAACAAACTTTAACATGATTCAATGTATTTTTGATAAGTTAACCAGACTAATGAATATTGTGAAAATAAAAGGAAGCGCAAGTATTTTATAACCCCCATCCCCCGAAAATATCAGAAAAGTGTTGTTATTTAAACTATTTAAATTAATATTTTGTAAAACCACAACAATTCCTTCTGTCTCTTGGTAAAAGTTGCACCCAACTTAGCTCAAGTAAATATGTATGGCCATTCTTCTTTCAAATAGCTTTACCTAATAAGACAGACTGGTTAGGATGCATTTAGAACAGAGAATTTCACGTCTTTTCTTAATGGAATTAAGCTCAGGACCTTAGCTAGGCCTTTCTAAAACAATGTGATATAATCTAAACCGTTGCAATGTAGATCTGGATGCATGTTTTTCTCACTGCAATCGTCTAACAGGAAGTTGAATCTTCGGCCCAGTCTGAAATATTTTGCAGCCTCAAACAGATTTTATTCCAGGACTGGAAACCATTTAGATTTTTTTCTGACCAGTTTTCTTGTCCCAGTTTAAAAAACAAACCATGGTGCTTACACCACCATGTTTCATAGAGAAGGGCATGCAGTTTGCCATCTTTTTGGGGGGGGATTATTTGGTCTTAAGAGAATCAATTTAAAGCATTTAAAGCAAGGTATTTTCACAGCATTACTATGCCTTCATTTTATTATTTCACCCCTGAAAAAAGCACCCAGGAATTTCAGATTTTTATTTGTAAAATCATGTATTCTTTCCGCTTCTTTGCACTATTACTTAAATTCCAAATGAAATTCCTTAAGTTTGTAGTTATAAGGTAACAGAATGTGAAAACATATCAGAGGTGTTATTATCTCTCAGGCTACATTTCATCAAAGTAAAGGGCAAAGCAATACAATTATCACCAAGTGCTTTTTTTACAGCCAAAATTTATACCGATTTTCCCTCTTAGGATCATCAGATGAGCACTTACCCACATCTCTCTAATCCACACTCCATAAGGATTAGGGCAATAGAGGTGGGAGGGATTGGATTAAATAAATAGATTTTGTATTTATCAAATTCTTGGACATCTTTTCCTCCTTCAGTCCTTTTTGACTCTTTACTTTTTTGCTTTTAGGAACACTGACTTATATCCACTCTTTTAAAGCCTTGTGGTCCAATTGTTTCAGTCTTTTGACACAAACGCAGATTCTAATTTGCCAGGTTACAGTTGGAACAATAACTGTTCTAAATTGACATAAGTATGTATTGGGTGAGCTGAACCTGCTTTAAATGTAAAAAAAAAAAAAAAAAAAGGTAGAGGAATATGAACGACGTCAATGCTGAGTGCAAAAAGTTTTAGCTCCATCTAGTGGTGATATTGCACAAGAGAGAGTCAGTCAAAACCATTTCAACTATTTACATCAACTACATATAAAGCAGCTACACCCTAAAAACTGAATACATTTTTAAAGGTAAAATTAAAAACATATTTTCTTATGTTTTGGACTTCTTCTTGTACTTACACTCCTCTAAACCCAGCTGGTAAGCAAGATTTTGAAGTCCTTTGACCTTCTCCATCAGGTTGGCTGTGGTCAGACTGCCCAGCTCTGCAGACGGATGGCAGGGCACCAAATAAAAGCTCATAGTGAAAATCAACTAAATCAGATCCTGTTTGATGGTTTTAGAGATTTATGTTACCTTTCAACATTTCAATGTCCTCACTCTCCAGTTCTGCCATCCACTTTGGGGGCGAGTTTGTGATTGGCTGTAATAAAAAGATGAAACGGAACAGTAAACATTACAGGCTCCAGCATGTTTTACACAATGTTACATTTAAATCTACTTTAAAAGCTGCAAAGTAACCTACATTTTTATAAGATGCTGCAAATTCTGCGACTCCAGGCACTGTTTTAAAAGATATGAGACGGTTAAGAGGGATGCAATACTTCTGAGAAATAAAGGAAAAACAGAAGAAGAACGTACACTGCTCTGGCCACAAGTCTGGCGATGCTCTGTCCAAGTTCTCAAAACTCAGCAAAGATGATTCGAAATCATCTCCTGAGAAAATAGAAATACAATTTTTTTTATTAAGTGTGCTCACGTCTCTAAAATTGGACAATTTTGTCATTCAACAAAATAGTTTTACTGTCTTCAAATACAAGTTGGATATTTATCTTGTTCTAAAAACCTGAAATTGGATACAGACTTGATTAAAACTTTAAAATAACACCCAGGGCTGGGTGATATAGCTTAAAAATCTAATCTCAAGTTAAGAAGAGAAAAAATGGCTGATTAAAAGTATTTTAACGTGATAAAGTGAGGAAAAAGTTTGATGTATTGTTGCCAGGAACTACAATTACTAAAAGGAACATAGAGAAGCAAGGACGTCCCAATCCGATACTGATATTGAAAATTTGTCTGATATCTACCAAAATAAAAACCTACAAACATCAGAATACAATGCAAGGAGGCTGATGGAAAGGCTTCACTTGTATTTGCTTGGTTTTCAGTTTTTTTAATCTATTGGTTAATTAAACATGGATCAGTCATTCTCATATATAATATTGTTTACTGTTGTTCTCTGTTCCAGTAAAATGATTTGATCAAATCTTTTCCAACGTTTTGCACTAAAAATTAAGTTATAAAATTACGTATGATTCCTGCTTATATATCGTGTTTAACTCAGTATCGGTAAATACTCAAAGCTGCAATATTGGTAAAGGAAAGCAGTTTCAAGCACTTTAAAAAATTTTAAATTTTCCATCTGTGTTGGAAATGAATCCTCCAAAACGCAAAATACATTTTCTGTGTTCTTTGTTAATAATTTCGAATAAAAACCTGTTATTTTTGTCGGTAATAAAGCAATGTAGCTCTCTTGCTGGTGGAATAAACTCTTCTAGTCAGCATGAGGTGCTACTAACTAATTTCACTTTGTAAAGACAGTTTAAGCTTCATTATAGCACAAATTGCCCAAATCCATACGCCATTATACAGTAGCTGTAAGTTAGAAAAACGTTAAGCGGCCATCAGGAACACGTCAAATATGTTGTGCCAGCGTGTTTCAGCGTACTTCAGCATGCTAATAACTTATACAAAACTTATCCATAACTTTTCCAACGTACGCCAGCGTTTTTGTCAGATTTTTCATAACTGGTGGTAGGCTTCACCTGCATGTAGGCTTCTTTCCCCTGCTTCTTATTTCTCATTTCAGATCAATCAATAATAATCAATACCGGCTGATGTGAAAGACTTATATTGTGATACATTTTTCTGTTTTATTAAACAGCCACAAATAAATTTAGTTTTCCAACAAGCTAACAATAATCTAACATATTTCTTCTGTAGGTATGGTAATTATTACTGACAACAAGATGGCAGAACTACTCCTCAAAAACTCCAAACTAACTTAGTTGCTGAAGCTTACTTGGATTTACAAACCATAAAAAGTAAACCAGGTAGTTCTTCTGAAAAGTCAAACAAATGTAGTTAAATAAAGCCCTTGTGATGATAATGGTCCCCAAACACTATCAAGACAGTTCATAAAAACTGTCTTAATAAACTGCTCTTATTAACCCTGTAATGCCAAATGTATCATATTTGATATATACGGTTTCTGAAATGTTTTGACACCTTTTGCATAATTTAATGGTAAAAACTTTGCTCAAAATCCTATTGTACACAATCAGATATACCTGATAACAGAGGGCAGAAGACTACACAAAAAATAATCTTGACTTATCGCATACTGTAGTAATAAATTATTAATATCAAAAATGTATTTCTGTTTTTTCTTTTTACATATTTTGTTAAAAGGCCAAATAAGGACTTCAAACCAAAAAAAAGTAATTTTCTGTTTTGTTTTATTCGGGCTTTAAAGGGTTAACACATCCTCAGAAATATCAAATGTTGCTATCAGAAGTGTCTTATAGTATAAATATGAAAAGTCTACATCAGCTAAAGAAACATTATCATGATCTTAACTCTGATCCCATTAAATAAAATTGATTTATCTAATGTAGGCTACTGTCCTGCCCTAAGCAATTTCTGTAGTTATGCTGCTGTAGGCTTAGGCTGCTGGAGGACATTCTGAGCATTTTTTCCTCACTCTGCAACTTTCTCTTACTATAACAAATTCAAAAATTATTTAAGAATATTGTTACCATTAGTCTTTTTTTCCCCCATACAATATATAGCACCTTTTGGTTTTTGAGTGCTCTACTTTAAATGGTCTATGGTTTGAGTCACCAGTTCCAATAACATAAGCCCCATTCACACTACCCTTCTGAAACCAAAATAAATCTAAGTCTAGAAGAGGCAGATATATCCCAGAATGCTTTGCACGAAGAGCTCTCCTCACAAAGCATTATGGGATTTGCTGTCAAAGCAGCCCGCTGTCGCCATCCGACAAAGGTGACTAATAACAAAGATGGAGTAGGCGCCATGCAGTGGAGTTACGTAACTAAAGGAGCAAAAAGCAGTGATCATCTGTCTGAACGGTCAGTTAACTAAGTTCACTATAAAGTTCACTATATAGTCCCCGCTCTATATAGTGATTGAGGGATTTAGGGGTTAAGGCAGATGTTCAGACACAGTAAGCTTGTATGAGCTATGAGAACAGCAAATTTAAACAAAGTGTGCATGAGGAGAAATGGCCTTGTGCATGCTCATTTTTGAGCAAGTGGAGAGGGCAGGTCACAATTTTATATTATCATAATTGTCTATCTTTTGTGTTGTCTCCTTTCTGAATTGAGCGAACAAAGACACATGGGTTCCAGCAACTTGCACTCTCTCTGCTTATCATCCTGTAGATTTAATAGTTCTCAATTAAACTGTTTTTCTTCTAAAGGTTGGACCACTTGCAGAATTAATGCTGCCATTAATTTGCATGAGCATAGAGTTTCCTTCCAAAATAAACTGATCTAAAGCCAGCTGTTTTTTTGTTTTTTTTTTAGCTTTTTTGTCAGCTTCCATCTGGACGCCAATTATGTGTTAGTAGATGGAAACTTACCAAGTCTTTTTCTGATGGAAATCTTTTCCAGTTAAAAGGCAATGACTTGAGGGGGGATCCTTAATTGATATTATCACCTATTAGCCTGTTTAGTATTACTATCATGACCAACAATATAAGATTGCTTTAAATCTGCATGGAAAATATTGGTATAAGTATAACTAGTAAGTAAATAAGAAGACCTGATGATTCATTGCAGTGCTTGAGATGACATTGATTGTAAATAGGCTTCAAAATAAACTGAATTGTAGCTTTCAAAGCTAAATTTATAGGATTAAATTTCTTGTCCACTCATAGATGTATGGAAAAAAACATCAAACAACAGACTGCAAGTATTATTTGTTTTACTGAATTACAATTGTGTACTGCATAGGACGCTTAAATATTAATACAAGCCGTTAACGTTTGACAAATAAAACGCATCGATAGATGGTTGTAACAGATGTTTTTTCTTCTGCAGCTACAGACCAGCTGTGTTTGTTTGCTTCCTCAGAACTGGACACTAACGCTTCTGGTTTCAGTGAAGCCTTCGGACAACCGAACACCTCTAAACAGTAAGAATACCTCATTAATACTGCTGGGTTTTCGTCTGTAACCGTCGAACTGAAGCACGTTTAACTTGGTTAACATTTTCGTGAGCCCATAAGATAAAGTAAAAGATAAAATTAAGATATATTCGGAGCGTATCTGTGTAAGGAATTAGAATTTACCTCCATTCGGAGACGCCATCTTCACAATAACCACGTGACGAACCACAGCCAATCAGCGGCTCTGGTTTCAAACTACTTCGCAAATACACCACAAGAGGTCGCACTAGAGCTCTGGAGGTACATTGACTCATTCCTCTTTTTAAAATAATGTAAAAAGCCCACATTATTTAATCGCAGTTTACCCAAAACTTGTTGATCTTTATTATGTAACTAAAAGCTTTATAAGACTATAAATATTAGACTTTATTTATTTTTTTTTTATTTATTTTTTTTATTTTTTTTTTTTTACATCTTGTCATTTTAAAACCAAATAATGTCCTTTTCTTTTTTTAATTGCACTTTATGCAAAATACCAGTGATGCTCAAATCTAGAGCAGTAACTTTTGGATATGTTCCTGCTTCAAAATACCTAAAGAAAATGGCCAAATGACCTCATAAATATGTTATTTATTCACAGGCGTAACTTTCTGAAGGACTGGTGTGGACATGTCCCAACCAATAATTTCGATACATAGATTTTTGCAATATATGGGACAAATTTCTGCATTTTATTTTGCTGCTTTTGAATGAGGAAAATCACTAATGCAGCTGAAAGGAAAAGTATCCATCAATCAATTCACATTTTTCTGGATGGATGAATGAAACTGAAATTGTGTTCTAGGGAGGCATGATATATATTGCTGTTTGCATCGGAATCGGCTGTTATTCTTCCTTTTTTATATACATTAATGTCATCTATAAATATAAATGTCAGCGTATTTTGTTTTTTTTGTGTTTTCGAAAATAGGAAAGCAATTAATTCAATAAATATATGTTTGAGCTCATTTTTGGAAAATACAAACCCTATTGAAAGCGTTTGTGTGGATTAACTGTAGGTCCATAAGCCAACACCCTAAAAGTGTCCCTACCAACATTCATCACAAAGTTACACCCTTGTATTAATCTCTGCAGAAGCATAGTAAGTAGCCAATAATTAGACTGAGATGTGCTAAAGAAAGGATGCATCTAAAAGTTGCAGGGTCGCTCACAAGCTTGGAATTGGACACCCCTAATACAATATGGTCCATTGTACCTTATAAAAAAAATGATTCATGGTTTTCAAATAAGAAATCTCTGAAAACTTTGTTGAGGGTCAATATTTTTTCCCCAAATAGAGGACAATCTCTGTTGGTTAGATGAGTCTCTGCTTCAGGACTCATTCAAATGTTTTGCAGAGCTACTGAAGCCTTTTAATCACCCAGTTATTTAGGTTGACTTGGGATTTTCCTAGAGAACTTACTGTCATGTTTTGTGATAACTGTAAAAATGCTTTGTAAGACGCTTTGGATAAAAGCCTCTGCTAAAGGTATAAACATAAACATAGAGGCATCGCTGCATAAAAAAATCACTTAAAATATGAGGACTAGGGTTGATATGTCACATTAAACATAGTTTTTCCTCAGTAAGCAGAATCAAACTGTAGTAAAAGCTCTACAGGGAGAACAGAGAGGCTGGTCAGAGATGAGGAGGAAAACAGATCTAATAGTAAACCTATAAGAAAACAGTAAACAAGTTAATGTAGAGGCTGACCTTCCAGCACAACAATCTAATTTTTCATCGAGTCTGATTAAATTTGAGCTGCTTTGCAATAAAAAGGCAACTATTTCAGTCTCCAAATGTGCAAAAGTCTGTCAGTTTTAATTGTAAAGATTTTGATTAGGACGGTGTACATTTTAGGACATCCTGAGTTCTTATTAAAAACGTCAGTCCTCAGGTATTAGGACAGTTTTCCTAATACGTAAACTTTTTTCCTGAGAACTAAAGTCCTAAAATGTCCATGGTAGATAAGACAGGTACTTTCTTTCATTTTACAATTATCCATCACTTTCTGTTTGTCTCTCATATCAAAGTAGCATCATAGTAGAAATATTGTAGTTGCAATTTAAATACACGTATGAATTCTTTTTCCAGGCATTGTACTTATTTCTGTACACTTAAATAATTACGTCTGCAAACGAGGTTATGTTTTTAGGAGTTCGTGTGTGTTTGTCTGTGAGCAGGATAATTTGAAAACAAATTTTAATTATTTTCTTCAGGTGTCCCTGATGTTAAGGAATAATACTTTAAATTCTGCTGATGATCCAGATCCGAATCTGGATACAGGATTTATTTTTTAAACTGTCCCATATCCACTGCTGTAAAAAATCTCCAAAGTTGTATATTGATTATTTATAATTCATTCTTCTGCTGACTGCAAAGTATTTATAATTGTAAAAACACAGTACAGTATTTTCTTTTATTTTTAAACTCTGTCACTTATTTTTATACACTTTCTAGGTCCACATTTGTGTGAACACTTTTGCTGTAAAAATACAATTTTCCTATTGTGGGACAATAAAGGGATTTTCTGTTCCATTCTATCATTGTGATGCCAAGGAATTATTCATTTAAATTTCATATTCATTCTGTTTTTATGAGGAACTTTACAGTGAATAAACTCCACATTACATTAAGTAAGGATGCAAAGGCGAGCCAGCTTAGTTTTTTTCAAACCATTTTAAATGACTATTAAAATACTGATATAAAATATTTAACATTTGTATATCTAATCACACCTTTTGTTGAGAAATTCATTGTACGTTTTATTTCAACATTATTTGTCTTGACGTATAATACAACCATAAAAAAAAAAAAAAAATCAGATAAGAGAAT
Organism: Cyprinodon variegatus; assembly: GCF_000732505.1. Lineage (NCBI taxonomy): Eukaryota > Metazoa > Chordata > Actinopteri > Cyprinodontiformes > Cyprinodontidae > Cyprinodon > Cyprinodon variegatus. Next base: position 256,386 of record NW_015151124.1, read on the forward strand.
ACACCTGTTTATTTGTTACACTACAAGGTAAACAGTCTGTTTGACAGCACTAACCAGCAATGTGCCAAATCCAAGATCAGGTAAATGGGGAAACAAAACAAAAACATTTAATGCATATGAAGTTTTAAACCACCTTATGGAAGCTGTAGTGTGGGTCGGGGCTTTTTGTTGATGAATAAGTCAGGTGAGGAAATAATGTGACACAAATACTAGGACAGGTATGGTTTTAGTCCAAACTGTAAGAAAATACTTGTTTTAACATTTAAAAAAGCAGCAAATTCACAGTTCAGTTCAGAAGTTTAAATAAACTCATGATATGCATTAATTTCATATCAGTATAGGCATTTTCTGACCCATTTGAATTGTTCTTTTAGCAGTGGATGCACATATATAAAGTATTTGGTTAAAGTTAGCTTTCTTGAAGCCATCAAAAGCTCCTAGTATAAGTCTAGCTGAATATTCTTGGCTTAGTTAGTAACCTGGTTAGCTTTATTGGGTTAAAATCCAGCATTTGAGGCATAACTCTTAAAACTGGAGCATTTCAAATGACGCCAACCTTCGTTGTTATTGAAGATCTACAAAATACATGACCTGGATAACAAACTACTTTAAATGACCTTTTATAAAGAGCTGTTAAAGATCCAGCTGGGTTTTTGCCAGAAGCCTATCCATAGTTTCTCCCATTTGGAAAGAGCTTTACCAAATAATGGTGGAGTTTAAATGCATATCTTTAAGTATATATACAATTTAAAATGATGAGTCCAACTCATTGTATTATGAGCTTTTCCAACAAGAAAAAAAAAGAACAATTCAAATCTATCTATATGACGTTCATGCCCATGATGAATTATCTAAACTTTTGAACTGCACTGTACAACATTAGTTCCAAGATCTTAAAGAAATGACTAAAACTCCCAGGAGTCCATCCACTTAAGACCAGCCATAGCGCTGCCTGGCTGGTGTGCAAGAGGACCAGTCATGCCATAGGACAGCGGATGAAACAGGTGGAAACTGAGAACAGAAGAATTACGGAGAGTCAAGTGTAGAAGAATCCATATTGATGTTACAAAGCACAGACTAAACAGTCAATATAACACTAAAAAAAGCTGATATCTTCTAAAAATTTGTTTTAGTTTGATAAAGAAAGTAGCTTCAATAGGTGAATTACTCAGAACTGATTAAATAAATCAACTTTTAACAATTTGTTTAACTGTTAAAAAGGTTAGGCATTCAAGGTGCATCAAATGGAACATGGTATAATACTTAAAAAAAAACACAAACAATCTCCTAAAAGTAGACTTCACATGAAAGATTAACCAATGCTATATAATGAAGATGTTCTTTTACCAAGCTCACCTGTAGAGAACAGTAAATAAAAGTCCCATCTGCCCTCCTTTCTGCAGCCAATCAGAATAAGGCTGGCATAGCAGTAGATCAGCACTTCTCAGCAAAATATCTAATGTAACTCCTGTAAGACAAAATTTAAAAAAGAAACTTAAAAAAAAACAGATAAAAACCATCCAGGCAGGCATATCAAAACATTCATTGCTTCCTTCACTTAAACATTTACAAATATTCCTTTCCTAAATCCTAACAATGCTTTACAAACATGAAGGATCAATAAAAACCTTTTCAAAGTCAATCCTATTAGAATAGTTAGATCTGACCCAATAGTGCCTCTTTAGTTAGTTTATAATAAATATTTGCCTTATCAATCTAGATAATGTAAAACAGTTGCAACAAGCAATTATGATGATTATATAAAATATGCAGAGATGGCAAAAGTACTCACTTTCCGTACTTGAGTAAAAGTACAGATACTTGTGTTAAAAAATACTCTGGTAAAAGTGGAAGTACTGATTAAACTTCTTTACTCAAGTAAAAGTAACAAAGTACAGGCTTGTAAATTTACTTAAAGTATAAAAGTAAAAGTAGAAACCACTTTTTTCATGCTGATGCCTACATTTTAAATGGATGTCTGCCAATAGGACTAGATCTCCGTTGTGTTCATTTTCAATCATCTCGTCGTCCATGCTACTATGCTAACGCCACCGCCACCAAGCTGCAGTGATTTTCCGTGAATGAATACCGCCGAATCTGTCGATTCATCTGTAGTGGTGCGTCAAATGCAACGTAGATTCCCATCCAATTAGATTGAATTTGGTATTGATAACGTGAAAAATAATAACGGTAACTCCATTGAAATGATTCAAAACTAAAGTAACGAGCCAATTTTTTTAAATGAAAGGAGTAGAAAGTACAGACATTTGTGTAAAAATGTAAGGAGTAGAAGTAAAAAGTTGCCATAAAAATAAGTAGTAAAGTAAAGTAAAAAATATCAGAAAAATCTACTTGAGTACAGTAATGAAGTATTTGTACTTCGTTACTTCCCATCTCTGAAAATATGGGAATATGAGCTTTCCCTTTGTGTGAGTTCCTTTTAAAAGGTATGAGTAAAAATAAGTTTAACAGGCTTAGTGCTGATCTAAAGTTTACTTATATTCATCATAGACATGAAAGTCTTTAATTTGAGACATGCAATGATTTCTTTGAAAGATGGAAAATCCAGATGAAGACACACCAAAGAACTCCCAACTCATCACATATGGACGCTTGGTTAAGGTATCCCTCGCGTCGGTATTTGACGCACAGGTTAAACGTCAGGTTGCGGACAGTGTATCACGTGACCCGCAACATCAAAAAATCAATAAATAATTGAAGTTCAGCCTACAAAGTTACTTTGGTTGTTTTAGAAGTGTATGGTAACATGTTAATGGGGGTGTTTGTATATATTTGGGCTTTGATGATCTCTTAGTCTGTGTGTATTATAGAAATCCACAATAAATCAAAGATTACAGAAGTCTGATTTATCATAATATCACCAATCAAAATTAAAAAAAAGGTTAATAAATCACTAAAAGTCTTAAAGCAATGGGATTATTTTTTTTTTTATTATAAATTCATGTAAACCTCTGACAAGCACTTCATCAAAAAGTCCTCACTGAGAAATCCAGAAGCATAAAAGCCCTTTCTCATCCTAAGTAGCTTTTTTTGCTACTCTTTTTTTGTGCAGTCAGTTTCATTAAGTCTCTTCTCCTCCTGTTCTTACTTAGATTGTAAAAGGCCTTAAAATGCTTGAGAATTTAGCACCTGTTAGCATAGTACTGAAGAGCATCGCAGGAAAGTAGTGATGATAGTAGAGGACACGGCCCATGACGTAGAATGGGATGTAGTGCAGCAGCCAGCCAAGAAACAGAAGTCCCCCTCCTCCCCTTAGCACATCCGAATGCTCTGAAACATGTAAACATTTCTATTTAAAGGTCAACTCATCCTCATATCTCTGCAAAGACTCAAAGCTGCAGTTTACCCATTCTCTTCTGCTGCAGGGGGATTCCTCTTTGAATGGCTACAGATGCCACTGCCACCATGATGAGATACAAGCCTAAACTGGCCAGGTTTATCCACCAGACAACCTGAAAAATAATCCTCCGTGTTAGCGCCAAGAGCAAAAAGAGGGTTTTTTTGTTTTGTTTTTTATAGTACTTACAGGGTTTCCAAGCAGGTAAATGCGATTTTCTGTCTCATTAACACCTGAAAACCGCAATCCCTTCACCAGACAAAAAGAAAAACATTTGACACAGATAGAAACGCAGACTGAAATTTGTGAAAAAAAAAGTAGAAATAAGAGCTGGCACCTGGTAGTTGATAGGCCAGTGCCAAGGTTTGGAGTTCATTTCATTGTCTTTAGGTTTTAAGCCGCTATTACCCTGGAGTGAGAATATTTTCATTTAAAAGGAGCAGGTTTTTAATCCCTTAATTATCTTTCAACCATTACTTACCCTTATCATGACTATATGAGATTCCAGCAAGATTTCCAGGAAATTAGGCTTTAGTAGAGAAATACTAATGTTTGGCACTGCAAAAACAAACCAAATGATATTATGAGATTAGTAAAAAATCTCATGTTTTCAAGACAAATCGACTTGGATGACAGGATTGCATCGTACATCTGGGATTGATGTGATCCTCAATGTTCCACTGGGAGCTGGGAGTCTCCTTCAGGTAAGGACTGCAGGTCACCTCCACCTGCTCCCAGCCCCTTGAAAGAAACAACTACATCAGCATATCAATCCTTTAGGCGCAGGTTTAAAAAAGGGACCAACCAGAGCTGAAGCGACAAGTAGATTTACCACTTCGGAAGAGTCTTGCCAGAGGAGTACAGCACACATCCTGTGGCCTTGTGGAGAAAGCGAACTTTGCTGCGCAGAACTTTCACCAAGTCACCCTTCCGACCTCCGCAAACCTCCACCTTCCACAGATCGTTGGCGTCCCCCATTCCATTCTAGAGAAAAACAAACACTGTTATTTTATTTTCTCTCTTTTCTTGCACTCCCCCCCGTTCTAATCCCTTTCTTTCTTTCTTCCTTCCTTTTCCATCTCCGTTGTATACTCTTTACTTCCTAAATAATTTTCAATAAAGAGGAACTTCATAGCAAGAGTCATAATGGCCTGCTTATGAAAGCAAAACATCTATTCCCAGATAAATATTGGCAAAACAAAAAAAGAAATACAGATAAAAGATACGTTAAGGCCCAAAATCACTATCTTTACTTCCCAACATAAGCCCATTTTGCAGCATTACAGCAGCAAATATCAATGGATTTAGTTTGACTTACACAGGAGAGACTAGCAAACAATTTTATGGATATAAATCAGACCTGTCAGATTTGTTTTTTTTTAGTCCTTGGATCTTGGAATCTTCCAGAAAATCCTGCTCCCTGTTTTGCTCACTTTATTTGAAACTGTTTTAAAATAAAGCGAGAACTATTTTATCCCCCCTGCTCCGTTGTTCACACTTGGTTTTCTTCAGAGATATCAAAGGAAACGGACATTAGAAGTATCATCTGTGAAATCTTTAGATAACCTAAGCATCATTTTCTTTTATAATATCCACATCATTGGGTTGCTGCATAAATCCACAATAAATAAATTACGATGAAGTGTACCGATAAATGTGACCAAGTGTGGGTGTGAACATTTCTACAAGACAAATGTTAGAGAGGGACTCACTACTCCATAGCCTGTAACCTGGAAGTGCTTCTTGGTCAGCGGTGCTTGATGAAGGTGACTGTGGAGGTTACGGGTTGTTCTGAAAGCAACGGTGTGATTAAAATCAAACAGAAATTAAACTTCAGGCAGCAGAGCCAGGTGTGGTACTCACTCTTTGTGTTCTAGGCGAATAAGGTCTCCATGACGAACCAAGTCAGGCGTCTCAGAGGGAGCTAATACAGAGATGACAGAAAAATCTAAATAGCTAAAACTAATTATTTAAAAAGGCTCTCCTGCCACCTATTTCTACTATCACAAAAAAGCAGAAATTAACCTTAATTAGAATTTTGGCACAACTAATAAACGGTACAATTTCAGACCGTCAATAAAAACAACTCTCTTACTCTCATTTCCTGGTTTTCGAACCAACCACATGTTGTTGTAATCCTTGTGGAGGTAAGCGGTCACCTGTGGACGAAGAAAACTGAATAAAAAAGTCAATTTAATCATTTAAAACCGAATGCTGCGGTTATAGCCTGACCTGCTGCTGCTTCGCTCCAACGCCCTCTGGGTATAAATGCCAGTGGGAGTGCAGGTAACCTCCTGCAATGCGCAGATTTTTCACAGTAATGACGGAGCCATAGGCCAGGTCTGCATCAGAAAGACAACATGTTCATCAAATAAGGAAATGCACATGAAGAATTATAATTTTTCTATAAAATTGAAAGGACAATTAAATTGCTTTACTCACCTACTTTAAAACAGAAAATTGCAAATTGCAAACTGAAAGTAGGAAATGAAAACTGAAGCACTGTTCCTAATGTTTTATCTATTTTTCTCCACTCAAAAAATGTACTCAGAATAAAAGTTGGATGCATGAACATTTTCTATGGGAGATTATGACAGATTATATGCCTGCAATAAGACTATTATTTTTTTCTAGGCTTTCTTTTTGTCCCTTTCTGTTAAAGAAAGTGTGTTCTTTCAAAAACCTTCACACTGATAAAATATTACAAATACACACACACATTTACATAAATGTGCACACACCCACATTATAACCAGTCTCTCTGGATAATGCAGCCAGAGGAAACTTGATGACAAATTAAAGAAACTGTTCTTAAAAAGTTGAAAACCCAAATACAGAAGTTTAAAACGCAGATCAATAGGTGATGTGTCAAATAAGATGTAAAAAATGTATTTATATATAAATCTACATGATTATTAAGCATTGTAATACTTTTAATATTCATTTTGAAAAACTTGCTCAGATTTAATTTGCTTGACTGTTTTATTTGTAAACGGAGGAACCAATGGAAGTTTTCTAACATTAGTGAATGTAGATTTCTGTGCTTCTATGCATCCTTTTGTGTGTCTCCTGGTTCTCCAACCTCTAAAAGGAGGCTGAATGCTCAGTAAGAGGGATGTAATCAGCCTGGTTTTCATAGATGAAAACGTTTATCCAATATGTCTGGATGAATAATCGACTGTAGCAGTAAAGTGCATCGAGTAGCGATGGGTCCAGCACCACAGATGCTTCAAGGTCATAGAGTGTCGAGTATGTGTCGTTGCGCGTATCGTTTAAAGAATGTCACAGGAGCTGTTTTGATCTGTATATAGGCATATCTGTCAATGGGATACATCTGCAAAATGATCTCAAATTGATTCTAAGTAACTTTTCTTACTGTAATTATTGGTTTGAATAAATATTCATAAATCCTAGTCCACAAGCATCCTTATTTACATGTTCACTTAAAATTTCATATTATGATATACGTTCAAATTATTTGACTGCATCTATAAATATCAAAAGAAATTTTCAAACAAAAAAAATTGAACATTTTATGACATATCATACCAATATTATAGGTACTCAAATCAGTGTTAGTGGTCTGTCAGATAGGCTGCCTGTAGGGATTTTAAAGGTGTCGGTATTCAGCATCAACTCATCATCACTATAGTTTGGGAATGAGTCGAAACGCTTCATGACTCCTCATCAAACCATTTCTACCATGGAGATTACATGATTTGAATCAAGGCTATAAATAAAATGAATTGAATTAAAAGAATATTTTTTTTTTCACACAAAAATGAATTGAATTAAAAGAATATTTTTTTTTTCACACACCTATCCAGACCTGGAAAATTATCACGGAAAATTAAACAACTTTTAAGACGGAAGGAATCCTATTTGAGTATTACCCCTTTTCCACAGGCTTCGCTAGACCCCTTATTCATTTCCAGACATTTTCAATGCTGCTTATACCAGTACTGTATGTACCAGTAGTATTTTTTTTAAGCTTTACTCCTTTCTGATTCTACCTAATCCTGAACAGGCCAGAAAAAGCAGTAATGTCTGATAATTGGTGGGGTGGAGTAAAACTAGGCTGACTGAAAATAAGGTAATATGTTTTATTTTTAATTCCTTTAGAAGAAGGCAATCCGCCAAGTTGCCCTACTTTGTTTTCACAGAACATCAAAGTTGCTTTCTTTCACACATAAATAAGATTTTTGTTTAATTCTGAGTTGCGTTCAGGACTCACACTCTGGCATGGACGCGTTGTACAGATTGTTCCCAATGAGACGTGACTGAAAGGCAGAACTAAAGAAACCATCACCTGGTCCGCTGGCAAGAGAAAAAAACAAAACAAAAAGGCTGTGGGAGGTTGTCTTTTTATAACAGTTTTCACATCAACTTTAACTCTCACTCTTACCTTTTATTCAATAAGACAAAGTGAACTGCAAATATTGTCCCGTAGAGCAACAGTGGAAGCAGGATGAGCCCAACAACACGGGCCAAGAAGTGCTTTGCAACATCCATCTGTAAAGCAAACAAGAATATTAAGCAGGAAAGTCCCCAGTTAATTTCATTAATGCACAGTCTGCCGTATCTACAGTATAAAAAAAAAAAAACTGTGGTTCACCAGTGAGAGACTCAGGTCGCCTAAAACTCCCCAGAGGTCTCCGACTGTGTTTAGACCCACCAGGAGGATGACAAACAGACCCACAAACTTCACCCCAAGAGCACCAGCAAGAGCAGCACCACACAGCATGAGCCACAGCCACCAGGAAGCAGTAAAAGGCCTGAAAACATGTCAATTGAAATAAGAATGAACAGAGTTAAAAAGCTCAACAGCTTTAATTCATAGATAATGACACATAAAGCTTGTTTTCTCCTTCCCATTTCACAGGGGATACCTGCAGCTCTGCTGGTTGAACTTGACCATACTGAGAACTGCTACCATGATGAAGAACATGAGGATGGGGTCTAACAGGATGTACTGAGAGATGGTGATGCAGCCCGTATCTGTCAAGCAGATGAATATCTTCAGCATATTGAAATAAACAAGTCGTTCATTCTGCTAAATAAAACAAAAATGTCCTGAAATTTTTATTTTATCACTTTTTGTATTTTTATTTTCCCCAAGAAACACAAAAACATTCTAAAAGTATATGTAGTTGGTTTGAATCAATGCATGGTGTTATAAAACTTCATTACAAACCAAATAGGAGCAAGGTGGCTGCGATGACGGCAGCATTTTGAGAGCGGGACAGTTCCTGCACAATAAGGAAGGCAAAGACCGGCAAAAAGGATCCCAAAACAGCACAGAACTGGAAGAAAACAGGCAGGTGTTTAAACACACAAACATTTGACATATATTTGTCTTTTTAAAAAAATCTGTGACACACTACTGCTTAATTGAAATGCTGCATACTCCTCTCATCCCCCAGTAATTGTGGTGTTCATATTTGTCTCCTGGCTTCACAAAAGGAAAGGTGCCATCATAGCCAGTCATGTAACCAGCAAGAGCAATCAGCATCTGCAACAGAGCAACACATCATCTGACGCAGAAGGTCCACAAAAAGGTTAAATCTCTCTTCTTTGCACTAAACTACAAATTGGGCAAAGATATTAAAGACCTGCACAAGAAGTGGACACATCATCCCCCCCCCCCCTTCAATTAAATGATTGTTGTTCTTGTGAGTTTTAGACCAGCAAAATATAAAGGAAAAGATTCTGCATTTTATTTTACTTTTGCAACATTTCTTCTCTAACATCTAAAGTTTGCTGTGCATTTCTATTGTGATAACCTCTAAAAAAAAAAAAAAAAAAAGACTTGGGGAATGGGGACAATTGAACCACTGACTTGTCAAAAAAAAAAAAAAAAAATCATGCAACAATTACTCTAAATTAGTAAATAAATTCCCACCTGTGTGTAATTTAATTTTAGTAGATGAAAGATAATAAAGCAATATCTCATTCTATTAATTGTTCCCCATAAAGATCGGGCCTTCAACGGACGGAAAATCATGCAAAGTCCAGTTTCCCACCAGCAATGTAGAGAAAACAGTAATGATAAAAAATGTCCGATTATATTGAGATGAAAATAAATTATTTTTAGCCACCTGGCAAAAAAACAACAACGCATGGCTAAAAAAACTAATACTGGACACCAACTCACTACTTTACATCAAAGCATTGGCTTGCAGTTGCTCTCCATCCAGTAGGCAAAGATATCACTCTCTAGATGTGCAAAGCTAGTAAACACATGCTTCACAAGGCTTGACGCTGTAATTACAATAAAATGTTGCTTTTTAAAAGCAGGATTACACAGTGGCAGTTGTAGTTGGAATTTAAAAGGTTTTTTTTTCATGGGGCAGAGAACAAAATAATAACAAATACAGGGTAAAAAAAATGTGGAAGAGTGCATCATTTGGTGCATTAATTGAGCCACAGAGTCAAGGCTGCAGACTTCTGATGTAACAGATCAAAACTCTGATCCTATTTCCTGTGACTGAAGCTGAATACAATTTCTAAATAAAGGTTAGAGTAAATTCTAAAGGCAAATTATTAAAATTGGTCCAAGGGACGAATTGGTTATGGCCGCTTTTATCATCACAAATCACCATCATAATGATTTAATTTAGAGTTATACCCTTTACCCACTGGCCAAAGAAACCTGTTTAAACCCGAGATCAATTGGCTTTTAGTGGCCATAGAAACGGCTCAATGACACCAATTAAAATCTACTTCAAATGGCTCGGCTCCGATCAGCATACAGTGGGAACGCAAGACTCTGGTTGAGCAGCTAAATTATGCGATACCATTGAGGGCAACGTGCGGGCATCAACACGCCGCACCAGTGGCGTCTGAAATAACACCAAACAACGCTGCGCCATTTGCTAAACATGGAGCAGCACTGCTGAGAGAGATAAGGATGGACGAAACAACCAAACAATAAAGCACCCTTACTACGCCTTGGCTTCCTTAGATATTGCTCTCTATTGTGTTCTGTCGCACTGGTGACATCATCACACTAACCCAGTGCGATGGTGTCCCCAGACACGCAGCAGTGAGGGGGCAAAGGCCACACAGCTTATCAGCAGTGGGTCAGACCAGGCTTTTTTGTTCATGGATAGAGAGCCAAATATCGACTATTAGCGGGTCGACCCAGGTTTGAAAACCAGTGTTAATGCGCTAATTTCAGTGGGAAAGAAGCTATAAAATACAAAACCTGATAAAGTAAACATTTCTTAAAAAAAGTCTAATTGCCCTCAAGTTGAACAGGCAACTATAGGATAATCTGCCAAAAGGTTAAGTACTATTGCTCATAAAATAAGATAAATATCAGATATTTAAAATAAGTTAATGGGGTTTGGGGATCTTTTTTTTATTATTTTAAATGTAAGCCATCTTGTTCGATTCGCAAATTGACTTAATTACCTGCACAAATTTCAAGAAAAATGTACCTAATTATATTTCGGTTTTTGTAGCATATGTTTTCAGTAGAGGGGGTCCTACAGGGGTCGTGGCTCCTGTCGGCCCCCATGTAGAACCGTCCCTGACAGTCCACTTGCAGATTATTTATTGTGAAAAACAATAAAAACAATCCCCCTCAAAACAATCTCCCTTTTAACTTGCATCCATCCATTATCTGACACACTTGTCCCAATTGGGGATGCGAGGGGTGCTGGTGCCTATCTCCAGCAGTCAATGGGCGAGAGGCAGGGTACACCCTGGACAGGTCACCAGTCCATCGCAGGGCAACACAGAGACAAACAGGACAAACAACCATTCACACACACACTCACACCTAAGGACAATTTAGAGAAGCCAATTAACCAACAGTCATGTTTTTGGACTTTGGGAGGAAGCCGGTGTACCCGGAGAGAACCCACTCATGCTCAGGGAGAACATGCAAACTCCATGCAGAAAGACCCTAGGCCAGGAATCAAACCCAGAACCTTCTTGGTGCAAGGCAAGAAGGTTCTTGCCTACCTACTGCAACACTGAGCAACCTTTTAACTTCCATAACAACCATTGGGACACCCTAACCCTTAGAAACACTGAATTAAGGGCCAAGAATGAAGCAACTGATATGATGATTGATCTCTAAAGTCTATTAAAGTGATGTGCAGGGAGCTCACCTTTCCAAGAGGAGGATGCACATCGAAAAAAAAGGTTCTGTTGATGTAGTAGCTCCCCATCTTTCCAAAGTGAGTTTCGTCCCAGCTGAAACATAATGAAACATTAATAAAATATGCTGGAATGGCATATAAACACAGGAATTTAGAAACATTACTCACCACACATGAGGCGGATCTGTTATCTTATAAAGACGAGTAGCAAAAGACAGTCCTGTTACCAGGATGAGCAGTAGTATGTTTGGAGAATCAGCCCTTGTTCTGGCTGATAAATCAGCAGGTGAGCCATTTGAGGAGGGGGTTTGATCTCCTTGCTTGTTCTTGGACACTGGGGCGGTTACAGATTGATGGGTCTGCTCTGCTGAGGGAGACACTTTGCGGTTTCGGACCGAAGAGGTTTCCCTCGCGTTGTGCCAAAGAGAAACGCATTCTTCTTTTGCCATCAGTAAAAAACACGGTTTTATACCAGCAGACCACCAAAGGTGTAGCTATAGCTTCACGCGGCTGTCATGATTCTCTGCTAACAGAAGCTAACAGCATATAGCAACTATATACACATTCAACAGCAGGATTCAGCTCTCATTCTTATAAATACTGATGCATATAATGGTTCTTCTCTCTCTTAACAAATCAGCAGACATTGTATGAGTTTTGTTATTCTCGAGTAAAAAAAATAAAATATCAATCAAAACTTTACCAAAGTAGCCTGTCAGTAAAATAACACTCTACTATATCCAAGCAAGCTAATGCTAATAACCTAAATATACCCTTATTAGTTTGAAAAGCAGCAAAATGTTACATAGAAGCTCTACTGTAAAACGTTGGGCACGTTGCCTTCTGGGAAATGTATTTTTTTTTAAATAGCTATGCAAATTACTTGAGGGCGCTGCTTTGTGGGACAAAACTAAAATTCCCAAAATCCCAATCGGGCTATTCCCGTCCCTCTACGGGAAGCCGGAGGGATCATTTAGTGGCGATGAGAGCCTCTGCCCCTTCTATTACCGAAAATCTTACAATGTTTGTTCTTTTTAGTTCCCCGTACGAACCTACATTTTTTTTCTGATAGGAAAAAATATTTTAAACAGGAAAAAGAGGAATCGTGAAATGACTGAGACTAAACACAAGGTGAATGGTTTCTGGTAGCTCACTTTTATAAATACGCCACTAGAGGGCGGAATTGAACAATACTTTATTTTATCATCACCATTGTCACAGTGTCTGCCTGTCTGTCTCTAGGTTGTTTTTATTATGTTGTTATGTGATGGACCAAAAAAGTAATGTACAATTTAAATAATCTTTTTCTTTTTTTTTCAAACTTCCAAAATTATGTGTGGTGGAAAACTGTTAAAGATAGGCTCTGTGTATGAACCCTGATGATCTATCTTTCCGGTTCTTTCCCTGAAAAGAGATCACTCAGGACAAACTCTTTAAATAACGCTTCATAACTTATATGTATTAAATAACCAGGAGACATGACAACAGATTTTGATAGAAACTGCTTAGGGTTACAGGATGGCAGCTGATCACCTCTGGGCTCACCTTTAAGGAAGTGGCCCAGATTAAACAGATGAAAAGGCATTTTATACATTTCTAGTCTGCCATATCATCATATTTCACATCATACACATTAGCAGATGATTAGACATCCATGGCTCCACCCTTATCAAAATAGGACACCGCTTTCATTCCATTTCCAAATCTTTGAAGATTATAACTGCATATCCAGACAGAGGAACTTTCCTAATTAGATTAAAACGTCAGTTCTGACATGCAACAGGCAGCCCATACAAGGGTGTAATAAACTCACACATCTTCAGTGATAATTATCCTAACAAAACCTAACTGCACTTCATCCTGAACCTGATAGAGGTGCTTTTCTTCAGCATCGATGGGAATTCTGCTCAGGTATGGTGGGAAAATGGACATGTAGTAATGGACTCAGAACCAAACTTTCAGTGGAGAATAAATATAAAGTCTACCAACTTTTACCTGAAGGACATTTCCAGGATCAAAATACTACTGGAGCCTAAAAAACACGTAATCCATACATTAATTTTTAGCCGCATTGATTACTACAAGAGTGTCTTCACTGCCTCCTTTATCTCAAAGAATAGAAAAAACTGTTAACTATCAAAAAGGAACAAGTAGTGTAGCAGCAAAATGCATTTAAGAAATTGTTGTCGTATCCACCTTCCAAAGCTCTCTGGTCTTTAGAACCAAACATGTTAAAGCAGAAGTTCGTTTTTATGCTTCAGTTATGTGAAACAAACTGCCAGAAAACTACAAAACCATGAGTTTGAAACTCATTGGTTAGAGTTGCCCTTAAACATTGATTTCAACCAGTAAAAGATACATTAATAATGTCAGTCTGATGTCTAACTTCTCTTTTATTTCCCTAATTATACCACCACAAAGTACATTTTTTATTGTTTGTCCATAGTGTAAAGCACTTTGAATTGTTTTATTAAAATGTGCTATAGACATAAACACACAATTTTTCAGAGGAAATCAGAAGTTTTTTATTTATTTCAATGACTGATACAGATTACAGTCAAATGGTAAACAAAATAAACAGTCATGATATTGACAACAGCTTTACAACAATGCTTTTGTATGAAATGACTATTGTTTAAAAGGCTTTAAATAGCTCAGCGTTTACCGCATTGATAGACTTTCAGTCTAAACCAAGCAAATATTAAACAGCAGAGCAAAGAACAGTTGGCTTCATATAAAACACTGCAAAACCTCATTTTAGAAATCCAAAATAAATGATATTTTGTATAAGTTAACAGCTTTTTTCGTCTTGTCAAGGTGTAATCGGGCCCTTGTTTCTTTGTTGCTGATAATTCCTACTAATGATTACTGATAAGCCTTTTACTGTATGTAGGACAATGTTGTTTAGAATCCATAAATTAGATATCGATTGAATAGAAACTGTAAAAAATCACATTTGCTATTAAAACGATGCTGCAAAGTTGTGATTGAGCCGGTGCTTGCTATAAAAACAGATTTTTTTTTTTAAACAGTGGTGCCACTTGCAAAAACAAAAGTATATATATAAAACTCATAGTCTGCTCCACAGGGCAGGGTATACACAGAGTTCCTATGGTACAGTGTCACTCTTCTCATACAGAAAAAGATATGCTTTAAAAACATTTTTACAGACAGATGAATCTAGAAAAGCTAAACAAAATGGTGGATTTTTTTTGTATTTTTAAGATTTGATGAGTAGTGTCAAATCTAATATCAATGGTACTAAATAGCATTAAGAGAATATGTAACAAAGATCATACATGATACTTAATCTGTACAGAACATATCAAACTTCTTCATTAAGGCCTTTAGGTTTCCATACAGCACTTTTTTAAAGAACTCCAGGTAAAGATATTTTATTAAAGCAGCATGATACGCAATTAAAATGTGAAAATACAGCCATTGATTTAAGTACATTTATTCAGTGGGGAAAATGTAAGGTAAAAAATTATAATTGAAAACTGATTTTTGTGCATTTCCACAAACACTATAAAGGTTAAACGAGTTGAATTTTTTTTTTAAAACAAGTGTATGTTAGGGGGGAAATATAGACGTCATGTGGCCTTGTCATTTACATTATCAAAATTAACCATAGCAAACTGCTATTCACCCTAAAATATATAACCGACAGTTCGACACAATATAATGTTGTGTTTTTTTGTGTGATATCTTTTAATACTCAGCTAAAAGTTTCCCATCACTGTTCTAAAGGTTGGAAGAAGAAATTTAGGAGCCCCTGCTCTCTTATATATGTCCCCAGAAGTTACCAATATAATTCTAGTCAGGTAAATAAAATGGTAATGGAGATTGCTTTTTTTTTATATGTTTTTCTGATAAGCAATTTCTGTGGGAAACCTGTAGGAAATTGCGGTAAGCAATATCTTTGGGAAAATTTCCAATGCAAAATGAAAAAAATTACACACAATCTTTATTTCAAATCGTTTTTTTTTCAAAGACTTTATGATGCAAAGACGACCAATACGATTCCCAAGGGCTTTTTGAAGGGTAACAGCCACGCATCACCAGACCTCTTCCACTGTGCTTGACAATGGAAAGGAATTGCTTAATCCTTTCGTTTCACATTACACTCAACTTAAAGGTTTGTTGCTGAAAAGCCCTTCCATAAACCTCTGTCACAAAGCACTACAGCTTTAAGGAAGAGCCTATTTGAACTGCAGCACACATGAGCTTAATAGTAAATTACGTTGGTACTGTGAGACGCGCTATTGGTTCTTTTCTACGTTCTGTGGTAACAGCTGCTAGAGAAACTACCTCTGGCTGAAGTTTGGGCGATCTGTTCAGCCTAAATAAACTTCACACTATTGATCTAAAGTGTTTTAATTGCAATAAATTACATGTGAGGCAGTGACCCACTGGCCAGCTGGTTGTGCAGACGGTCTGTAATTTATACATTAAGGCTAGAAATTGGCTCACCCCAATCAATACCAGGATGCAATAAACTTATTCTGCATCTAGAGGAGGAATATCAGCAGGACGAGGGTAATTGCCTTCGCTATCTCAGCTCTTTTGGAAATCTTTAGTCATATTGAACCAAACTGGTAGGACAGAATGAGTTTCAAAACTGGTTGGTATAAAGGAAGAGCCCAATAGTTTTTATAAAGATTTGTTTAAATCAAGATTCAACTCTTTTGGGGATCTTTTTCTCTTTCTTAGCATCCTTCTAAGTAATTTTGGTGGGAAGATCAATATTAGTCATGGTCTACTGTAGCTTGGTCTCCAGAAGTTCCCCTTATTTATGAACTTCTGGACTATTTATCTGCCTGTAAACATGACCTTGTACACTAACCTTTTATTGTCTTATGAATATTAAAACACGTGTCTAACTTGAACTATGTGCTCTTCTCCCCATGTTGAATAATGCTGAATATAATAAGGTTTTACAGGTCACATCATATAAAACCCAACGAGACCCCAGAGAGGGAAGGTTTTATGCAACTTTCCTGCACAGTCTTATCAATACCAAGACATAAAGCATAAATGCAAAAGAAGACTTACATTATTTTTCTTTTTATAAATTAGTCATTACTATTTTGAAAAAAAAATGTAGTTTTTCTTTCTGTATTAAAGAAATTTTTCTATGAAAGAAAATATTTTGACCCTATGCTAAATCAAAATAAATCTAAATTTAATTTCACATATCTTTACAATTAGTGCCATTAAGTGAGGAGGGTTCTTAATAGAAACATTGGCGTGGTCAGAAGAAGGATTAATTTCTCTGGTTGATACTAGTGTATAAATTACTTTTCTTGTTTAAACCTGATATCTGCAGGTATTATTTTGCTTTTTTTCAAAATCTTATACAGATAATAAAATGAAGGCTGCATTTTTTTTTTTGTTATTATTATTATTTTTTTTCAAATTAAGGCATAAAACAGACCAATACTATTAAAGAAACAAATAGGGGATTAGGGATAGAATTTCTTTCTCAAATGGCCCCAAACAGCCCACTTACTGCTCCATTTCCTGAACATCTTACAGAACCTCATATACACGTAGAGTCTGTCAAAGCTTGTGCGATGCCAAAGCTTTTAATGTGAAAGTTTGGCTGCTAGGTCCAGACATCCTTCAAACTTTAGCTTGAATCCTTAAGAAAACCATTGGTAAGAAACATTCTGATGTTTGTCGACTCAAATAGATGATAAATGACAAATTATTCAACTCCTCAAAGCGTCTTTGCGAAAATTGAGAGGAATCAAGTCTAACCTCTGAAACTGGATGCTTTATATTTTTCAGAGGCCTTTCTTGTAAATAAAATAAATAAAAAAACTTCAAGAAAAGTTAATTGACAGATAAAATATTGTGGAAAATATATAAGCAGATCAATTTGCCTGGGGTCACTGAATATATATATATATAAAAATAGTCCCAAAGACAATCCCTTTATGGCAAATTGATATACGTTGAACAATTAATTCCATGTAATACATTCACTGCACAGTTCCTGTTATTTTTTTGAATGTGTAATGGGGGGAGGTCTAAGAAAAAACGTTGGTATGCTTGTGTCTGCGAGGAGCATGAGAGGAAAAAAGCTTGGACGAACAGTGTTGCTGTTGGAGGTTTAGTGCCAGGCTCTCAGGGGAAAGAGCACAGGGATGGTGGTTTTTAGAAAGCAGGAAAAGTCTGTTTCTGTTTCACTTTTCTGCCTCCCTGAGCGAGGACTCTGGGATGGCAGGGATGCATTTGTGTGGCTTGGCGGAAGCCACAAAGCCTGGCAGGCAGGTGCACTTGTAGGACCCCTCTGTGTTGATGCACTGGCCGTTCTGACACAACGGGACCTTGTCACTGATGTCCTCACATTCGTTGATGTCTGCAGGGAAGAAGGAGACATAACAAGCCAGTGAGCAGGGTGATTCAACAGCTGCCAGCAGCACATCTGCTGCTGAGTGGCCTCATGGGTGTTAGAGCTAACATAATTTATATTTCCTACTCGTTGGTCTGCTTTCTTTAATTCCTCCCTTCCTTCCTTCCTTTTTCCTGTGATTTGAGCATTTCCTGTTATACTGAATTTCTCAAAAGCAAAGGACTCAAGCAGATGGTGACCACTAAGCTGTTAACCTAAATAATAACTTCCAAAATGAACCAAATGGAACAAAAATGTAGCTTGATGCTTTCAGTGGGGTTATATTTTGGTGTTGTGAAATCTAAAAAGCTCTTAAGAGGCCAATGTTCACTTAGGAGGAGCTATAAATCATGCACCTCGTATAATAAACAGCTTTTTTTATAATCAAAAAGTGAAAACAGGGAAGTTATTGTTGAGACACAACCATAGGAAGCCATTTTGAAGTTTGCCAAGAGCAATGTTGATGAAGATGCTTTGATCAAAGAAGATAAAAATGAAATTTGCTATAAATGCACCACATGCAAAACCACCAGAAGTCATTTGGAATAATTAATCTCACTCTTAAATCTGATGATGGCAGCGTCATGCTGTGGGGATGCTTTTTTTTAGAGGTGCACAGTTGATTGAGTGATGGATGGAGGTAAATACAGGGTGATGCGGAAAGAAATCCTTTTATGACTTGGGCAGAGCTTTCCTAGACATACAGCCAGCGCTACAACAGAACCATTTAGAAAGTTCAAAGAAATTCATCTGTTGTGTGGTCTATTCAAATTGCAAACTTAATCCTAATGCTTAATCCAAGCATAAATCACAAGAGAGACTCTAAATTTGATATGTACAGATGTCTTCCATTAAGCCTGAGGTTTTATTCAAAAGAAGAATTGGCAAAAATACGGTTTTCTCGATGTGAAGAGCTTGCAAAGACATGTTTATAAAGGCTTGTTGATTTTGTTTGAGCAAAGAACTGCTTCTCTATAAAATCATGTCTTTGGGACTTAAATCACAGTCAGATCACTAAGTCAAACTTGTATTATGATCAATTATTTTAAGATCTATCTATCTATCTATCTATCTATCTATCTATCTATCTATCTATCTATCTATCTATCTATCTATCTATCTATCTATCTATCTATCTATCTATC
>NW_015151124.1:276949-279499 GCF_000732505.1 Cyprinodon variegatus
CCCATTGAACTTATCTGCATACCCAGCTAACCAACTATCCGTCTCTGCAGACGCCAGAGAATCCTGCCCGGACCAGAACCTGAATCTTGTCTTGTTTGTGTGAAACTTTAATAAACTCTGTTAAACCTTTTACCAAGTCTCAGTGGTGTTCTGCATGTGGGTTTATCTCTAAACCGATCATGACAGGCTGCCCCCCCCCCATTGAAGTGATTTAAAGCCTTATGCGTTCTAAAATAATTGGGGATGAACGTACCTATGCAGGCCATCTTATCCAGGTTAAGTTCATAACCATCGAAGCAGTCGCAGGTGTATCCCTCTCGAACACGAACGCAGCGTCCGTTTTCACATCCGTTCAGGATCCCACATTCCTCTGCCCGGAGGCCCTCAAAGCTCTGGTAGCGCTCTGTTTAGACCAATAAGTTCATATTAAACAGACTTTATATAATTCAGTGAGTCTAGTTTTAGGAACAGCTAAGTTAAAGCTTGCTTTCTGCTAATTGCCTGCTAATTTGTGAACCTGAGCTGTTTTGATCTAAAAGAAGAATTAACATCTTCAGCCAGAACCTTGGCTAAAGCCTTTGGTTTACACTTACCTCTACCTGTATAGGGATCCAATGGTTGGGGTTGGTTCCCACCTGGTCGTAGGACAGGGACACGAAAGGGTGGTTCAGGCATGTTGTAGTCGCTGTCAGGAAATATGGGAACACTTTCAGGAATTCCACCACCATAGTTATCCCAGTAGGGAGGAACCTCTGGGCCTTCGCCGTAGTCATATCCTATCCGCTCTCGAAGACTATCCGTTCCTTCTATCCGGATGTTGCACATTGAAGCATAGTCAACTGTAAGACGAAAAGTGAGAATTTGTTACAACTAGCTAACATTTAACAGGGAACCATAGTCTGATGAAATTTTGCTTCTCACCAGTTTCTTTCCCCGGGCAAAGTGCACACTGACCACTCCATGCAAGTCCGTACAGACAGCAGCATTCAGTGAATGTGGTTCTGCGCCCATGCATCGGGTCTGCGCACATGTTGTCTCCCTCGAGTCGACGCCAACAAATATCCACATGAACATCCCCAGGAGAATCTATAGCGTATTTAAGAGAAAGGAAGGGGAAATGCTGTTGCCATTTTACCACTTTAATAGGGACATTTTTTAAAGTATAACTCACCCCAAAAATCTCCTTTAAAAAAAATACTCTTTACAAACTGTTCCTTAGGGTACTATAGTAACGTAAGTTGTACTGATTTTTTACATTTCTTGTAAACTTGTTCCATTCTGCAATATTTGTCTAGAGATCTCCTCAAGAGGACATCTGACTTCCTCTTAAAAGTCAAATGCTGGCCTTTGTAGCTGAAATGTTCCTTTAGTTTAAATGATATGTATGTGCTTACATCATCATAGCCCTGCCTTCGGGTATCATTGCCTCTGCAACACCAGCTTCTGGCATCACGAAGGCTACGTTCACACTGCAGCCTGAAGTTACCCAAACCAGATTTTTTTTGCCAATATGCGACCTGTATCTGTTGTTTTCATGTAAGTCTCAACAACACAGATCCGATATTACTGAATCTGAAACGTATACGTGTTTGAAAGACCAGATCGCATTCATCCAACCTTTATGTCATTAATACTCAACATAGGCCGCTATTCTGCATCCTGCTCACAGAAGCGAGAAGATAAAACAACAACCCCGATGGACGATAACGCAGAGAGCAGGCTTTTTTCTGATCTTCTTGAAAAGATTGCACTGTTAATGTACTGGTTCCAGTTGGAAAAGTAATTAAAGAGTGCAAGTCATCAATAAACACTATCATTTTTAATTCCATAAACATGGTGTGAATGCAGCCTAAATCAGCACTTTGAGCCAGCAGCCTGCTGGATAGAGGTGGAAAGAATCCTGCACCTCAAAAAGACATGCTACCCTCTGATAACTTTAAATGATCTAATATGTCAAATTAAGCTAGCTGGCAAGTTCACACTCATCCCCACACCTCATTGTTTCTTGGCAACAAACACTTTAGAGTTTTTTCTTTTAATTTGTCCTGGGCATGGTTAGACTCTTACAATAGGGTGAGTTATACTCTACATACAATTTATATTCAAAATAATAAAGTATCAAACATATCAAAAGTACTGTATATTTCTAAGTGTCTGACCGTCTGTTGTGTTGTGAGTTACACAGCGTTGCCGTGTGTTGTCCAAGACTAATGGGGGGCTGCAGAAACAGTTGAATGATCCTGCTGTGTTCATACACACTCCATTTTCACAAGGGTTCTGTAATCCGCATTCATCGTAATCTGAAAGCATACAAAAAAGAAAAGCACAACTCCATCAGGGGAAATTTAAAACAGGTGTATAAATGAGCATTCATTCTGAAATAAATAAAGACTAACTAGGGTTGGGCTTGTATTTAGTGTGAGGGTCCTATTAACAAAATACAAGAGAAAGGACTGGATAGATTAGAGCTCTTTGTTTCATTGTGCTGCACACATTTAATCGCAGGATAAAAGAAAGTCATTGATTTATAATAATTTATCATTTTCACAG
>NW_015151124.1:279761-297435 GCF_000732505.1 Cyprinodon variegatus
AATGCACTGCAAAAACAATCTATATTTCTTAAATTAAGTGTATTTGCCCTTAATTTAAATAGGTAAATTAGATTATTTGCTAATGGAATGCATATTTTTTCTCTTAAAATTATATAATAGATAATATACACTTGAAATAATAAGATTTTTCTTATTTTAATGTAAATGTCTTGTTCTATTGGCCAAATGTCTCACTTATCTCCTCAATTAAAAAAATGCACTTATTTTAAGAAAAAATGATTAATTTAGATTAAAATTTTTGTGCAGTGTATTGGCCCCTCCACCACCTAGCAAAGCTAAAGTATATACATTTTTCAGTCACAAAAAAGACAGATTGGAGAAAATTCTGATCAGGATAAACACTTAAATCTCATGAAAGACATCAAGGTCAAGTTGCAAATGTGATTTGGCTAAACACTTTTATTATTTTATATTACATATTTATTATTTATATGCATTGACTCCAACATTTTCTCCAATCTTCCAAAAGCAGGGATTTACCTTCAGTTAGACCAAAATTTAAGAAGATTAAAAAATGTAGCTGTTTAAAACCTAGAAAAACATGCCTGCAGACAATATTTTAACTGTAGTAATTCATATCTGTTTATTTTCTGAGTAGCAATTTCTTTTAAATTAAATTTTGTTCCACATTGTTATTTTGATACTTAACAATTTTAATCTAAACCGTTGACTCACCAAGAGGGACCTGCCTAACAGTAATGTAGACATAATTTTCTCAAACATTTTTAAGAACTGTTCTTGTGGTGCTTGTACAACATCAGCTAATAAAAGAATGAATAAATGCAATATACCTGAGATTTATATGTAAGAAAATGTACATTCTTACCAACACACTCTAGTCTGACTTTGTCGTAGAAATACCCAGAAGGACAGTAGCAAGTATATCCTGCAAAATAATTGGAGCAGTCTCCATTCTTGCAAATCTCAGGTCCAAACATCTCACATTCATTTGCATCTGGAGGAGAAATAGATCCATGCAGTGGAGTCAATATAAATACACAGCTTGGCTGCTTTAACACAAAACTATGCTTTCTTTTAAAAAGACATAATGTATGATAAGACATGACGTAAGATCGCATTTCCTGTTTTTGAAGATTCATCTTCAATGTGTTTACCTCTGAAATGCAGATGTTCTACTGAGGAAGCTAATAATCCACTGCCATGAGGACACAGCTGGTTGTAATCATCTGAAAAAATTATAAAATTCACTCACTGATGAATGAAAATTAAAAACATCTTTTGCTATATCATAATCCAGAGTGAGCCTGGTGCCTTTACCTTGTCCTACAAGAGGACAGGTGTGAATCTCACAGTTGTCCCCCCAGCCGGCGCCGACTGTACAGCAGCACTCCTGCTTGGTGACGTTGTGAGACAAGACGTTGTTGCAGAGGTTGGGATCTTTCAGGTTATAATAGCAGTCCTTCCTCTCTTCAGCAGTGGATGTAAAGACTGGTTTAGAACCATCAACAACTGTAAATAACCAAAGAAACATTTTTTTTTAGGAAGAGAAGGCATTTTTCAAAAATGAGGTATTGTAAAATCAAGGTTTCGTATTTTTTTGCAGTGTTGTCTTATATTACATGTCTCATATTACAGAAATTTAATTACAGAAAAGAGAGAATACCAAAGGCAATTATTATTGCTATTTTCACTCTGGCTCCCTGGAACTTTTCTTTAGATAGAAAACTTTTAAACCAGTCTGTCTGGATTATTTGATTTAGTTATTAGGGATTTTGGGACATCTTTCTACAAAGAATACTATTGTATGAAGACAAAATGCACAAATCATGGAGCATTGCAAAAATGTTCTTAAAGGAGTAAAAACGTCTTAAAGAGTAGGAAAATCAGATGATATGCCAACTTAATGAGCATCTTTACCCTTAAAATAAGATAATTAGATATTAGATATTATGCACTTGAAATAAGCTATTCTTTTCTCTTATTTTAAATATAAATTGTCTTGTTCCATTGGCAAAGTGTCTTACCTACCTGCTCAATTCAAGAAAAAACAAAACAAACTTATTTTTAAAGAGAAATGACTTACTTAGATTAGATTTTTTTTGCAGTGAACAAATGGCCAACCAATAATACTCCAAGAGAGCATAAAGCAAATTAAAAAGTGTTGGCTAGTGAATTATTTTACAAAGGGACGAGCTTGTATTTCTATACATTGCTTCTTATTAAAAAAATCATCACTTGAAAAGTACATTTGAAAGTTACTCAAGTTCCCTTTGTCTAAAATGAAAACTAGTTTGCGGATCCAAAATATTAATTGCGACCAAAAACTCAAAAAAAGAAGGAATCTTAAAAGGGACAAATACTTTAAGTGAAGCATCATCACACTGTAATAGGTGTAAACAGC
Organism: Cyprinodon variegatus; assembly: GCF_000732505.1. Lineage (NCBI taxonomy): Eukaryota > Metazoa > Chordata > Actinopteri > Cyprinodontiformes > Cyprinodontidae > Cyprinodon > Cyprinodon variegatus. The sequence goes on from NW_015151124.1 coordinate 282,145, forward strand.
TGCTGCTTTCTCCCTGCATCCATCAGCAGGCTCTGTGTTCCTCTCGCTGCTCATTTGTCCACAGTGATGGGCTCAGGCATTTCACTCCTAAGCTGCTGGCTTAGCCCAATGGAAACACTGGCATGTGAGTCAACACACCAATTCAGACTCACATGATTGATTCACACACGTCAAAAGCAAACAGAGGAATGTGGCAAAAGTGTACAGAGAGGCATAAACGGGATTTAGTGGCCAAGAAGGAGAAAAAACATCCCGACTATGGGCGCGCCACTCAATAATGTACGCCCAATATTGGGTATACAGTCTGTATTTCTATTGGTTAAAAGTCTTTATCTTTAATTTTGAAATAAAAATATAACATATATTCTACCTCAGTGATTTAGGACAATTCAGAAAAAAAGAAATACAAAGTGTTTTAAGCTGTTGCTGCTTTGAAGTAAATCTTATCTTTGTTTGTCTTCTCCATAAATGTACCAGGTCTGCAGAGTTTTTTTCCTTGGCTCCACTTTAGGACTTTCTTCAGTATTTATCTCAGGGATTAGGTTAATGCAAAAATTGTAGGTGAACTACCTAAAATCAGTCACAGCCCTTAAAACAAATGGATCCAGACAGGTCTGAAGCACAGTTACAGAGAAGGCTATGTCCTCCTCGTCACCCTTGTTTGGATAATAAGAGACGGCTCATTAAATCAGGGAAAACCCCGTCTCCCAACGATAGGATGGAGAATTAAGTCCTCTGACTGCTCGCACTGCTCATGTACCCATAGAGCGGCACTGCCTGGTTTCAGGATCAAATTCCTCATTGTCGTTGGGGCAGATGCACAGGAAGCTTCCGTCAAAATTCTCACACAGGGCCTCCCCGCACAGCGGCGAGCTCATCTCGCACTCGTTCAGGTCTGAAAAAGGCAGGACAGGAGTGCATGAGGTCAGGATCAGCAAAGAGTCGGACATGTAGTAAACTTTATTGGCATACAGTCACAGTATAAATAACAGCGGCGCTGTGTCTACATGCAGCAGACAACTTAGTAAAACACTTGGCAGTACAGACTGAACAAGATCTCAGTATAATCAGAAACTACAGAGAAAATGAAATGGTGGCAGAAATCCAAAGAGCAACTTTGAAAGCATTAAAAAAATCCTTAAGCCCAATATGAAAGTTTGCAATAGAGTCTGGCTACTTTGTAATAATAAAAAATAGAGAGCGGTTGGGAAATGTTGCACAGTACAGAATTGAAGATTTGTACTGTGCAAATGATAGACTGAACACTGCTCTATGAGGTATTTAAAGCATAAAATATTAGCAAAACCTCATCTCTGATCTTTCTGATGTGTTTTATTTTTTGCTCATTATGATACCGTTTTACATTAATGTTTTCTAATAAACCTGCAGTGAGTTTTGGACATAATTTGCTGCAATGGATCAAGTCTATCCGAGCAAAGGGAGCAAAATACATCATTTTACTTCCAGTTTAAATTTAATTCACTTCTTTATTTAGATTTTTTTTTTACATTTTAACAAAAAAGGATAAAAGTTTGTAGTAAAATAGATTTGAAAAAGGCCACCTTTATTAAAACACTAGAGTGTATCTTGCTCACTAGTTTCCACTCAGTTTACAGTGATTATAAATGTATTATTGCTCTAAAATGTAACCATAGTATTGCTGTTTGCTCTTTCTCATATTACTTATCCTCCCTATACACAGTTAAAAATCAGTGCCATGGCTTTTCTTGGCAGATAAGTATTTTTCTTTTTCATTCACATCCTGAGAAGAATTCCTCACTCTGTTTTTCTAGCAACCAGCGCCACCGACCCTGGATGCCCTCCTTTAGCCCAGGTCTGATTCCTACTACAGCCAGCATCGAGTAAGGAGTGTTCCCTTTCTGTTACAAAACCCGCCTTAATATTCCGTCTTAAATCTAGATGTCATTCTTATTGATATGTCAAGGTTTTATTTATGTATCATCTTGCAATTACATCCTGCATCCACATAAAAATGTGGATCGGAAAATATGTTCAGTTAAAACCGGTTCTAAATCTGCAAAAGATCAATTTATACCCATCATGTGAGGAGCTATGACAGCATTCAACTGCTGAAGATATTTAGGTAAGTGTTTGTTTAATAGCTCTTTCAAAATGACTGGCATGACTGATCAACAGTTACTGGAAATATTTACTTTCAGTAATTATTACAAGGTGTCAGAGAACATACTGCCAACAGTTCTGGCACTTATAGAAATACTGGATCATTTTTCCAAGACAATAAATGATTGAGTAGAAGATTATTTTTGTTTATTTTTTTCAGGGTTTGTGCAACAACATATGGCATTTGAGCTCATATTTATACAGAAATAACAAAAATTCCAATGGAATCTCAAAATAAGCTCTGAATTGTGTGTCCTCTCTAGGAAATATACACATAGTTTTACACAGTGGTAAACAGAAATGTTTAACCACACCCCTTTTTTTTAATACTTTTTTCCCCAAACACTTAGATTTTAATGTTTTTCTAATGACCGTTTATCTAATACACAACTCTGGTTAGTAACTGGGAGAAATGATGGTCTTTATAGAACACAGAAGGCAAATTCACAAAGCTTTAGCTATTTTTTTGAGACATGCTCTGGATTCACAGTGCAGGCCGCAATAAATCTTTGTCGATCAGAATAAAATCTCTGTGTCAGTCCAGCAGAAGGGAATACATGCACCATGTTGCACTCATTAGTGCAATTTCTCAGTCACAGACAGCAGATGTATTGAGTTGTACAGTACATATAGAGAAATGTTTGACTTCACTTATTTTAATCAAAAGACAGCTCAAGGTCCTAACCTGGAAAGGAATTCCTTCAACTTTAAAAAAAAAAACATCTACCTGGAGGAGTCTCAACAGAACTGCACTTTCAAATCAATAAATGATGCTGCAGATTGTTAAAGACAGTAGATTGATGCACGTTCAGCAATCCATTAGAAAATAAAATCACACAGTTAAAATCCTGCTAATTTTAAAATAGGCAGACACCTTTTATCAAACCTAGAGGAATACAATGTCTCTTTAGGATTTAAATGATTTGGGTTTCGGCTTGTCAACAATCTGCTGGTATTTTCCACATTCCTATAGTTTGCATTGAAAAATAAACAAATTCAATTTGAAAGAATTATTTAATAAAGGAACATTTTCTTTAAATTGTTTCAGAACAGTATGAAAAAACTCTAGAAAAGCTTAGAATTTGGGTTAAATATTTTCCAAGTATAATTAAGTATGGGGAAAAGGATAAAGAATATAAAAAGTTTTATATCAAAACAATAAATGTCTGCTTGCTTTCTTACTGAATGCTACTGTACATTATATTCTCTCCCTTCTTTTTTCAGCCTTTAATAAATTTATAATACTTTAAGTACCGGTAATAAGTTAAAGAAGATCAAATTTGTCTGCAGCATTATTCCATTGTTATTATTGGTTATTTATTTCAGCTATTAATCTTAAGGCTGGAATGATGCAATAGCTACCCTCATTGAAGTTTACAAACAAAAATAAGGTTTACCCCCTCAGAATTCCTTTACTTAGCCAAGCAGGCAGTGAGCTTGGCTAAGTTAGCTTTCACCTAAGCCAAAATCAGCACTGACTTTCTGCAAACAATTTTACAGGGCACCCTCTGTAATATAACATTTTGCCCTTTGAGAATATTTGGCTTTTTTTCAGCTATAAAATGCAGATGTGGGTTGTCATAAATATGGACAAACCTTCCACTTATAGCACAAATAATGTCTCGTCTTTTTGAGCAAAGTTAAAGGTGATACAATCTTAGAGGTAGGTCTGCCTTATTCTCAACATTCCTATTCAGAAAGCTCTACCTCAGATGTGTTTTAAGTTCTTAAACACTGGATTATTTAATCCTTGGCAGATACATACCCACACATCTGGTAATATCATCCGATGGGTTGGTGTAGCCTTGGTAACAATGGCAGCGGAAGGAACCGTCTGTGTTCTCGCAGACGCCATGATTCCCACAGATGGTCTCATTTGCGCATTCATCAATATCTGAAAGAGTGGTGAGCACAAGATTAATATTGATATTCTCAATCTGCATGGCAGACATTAAAGCAGCTTCCGTGAACATAGACCTCCGCTCTCCAAAATAAATACACCACATGCAAACTGCCAATCAGACCACAATATAACAGCACATCACTGCCTTTGGAACATATCAGAAACAATGTACGGATGGGGTCATTCCTTTGCATTTAATCTTTTTACTTGAAATATTCAATTTGCTGCCAACAAACAGAGTGTGGATCTGGGAAGCAGGAAGTTAATGTTCTTCATTGTGGCGAAGGAGTGAGAACTTCCAGCCAGCATCCAGATGTTTTACAAGCTGCTTGGGGAAAAATAGACTTAAAATCTGGCATCAGGGCGTGTTTCGACAGTTTTTTGGCAGATATTGAGTCCAACCTTATCAATACATTTTCTAAAATGATGAAATTGTTAAAAAATAAAATATCTTCTGAGAGCTGAAGGTGTTTTTTTAGAAACTCTGGCAGATGTCAGGCACATTGTACGGCGGTAAATCCTAAAGCAAGTTTAATAAATGTGAAGAAGTACATGCTATTTGTCAGTGTGAAGGAGGCTTGTCGAAGCTGTTAACATTGGACCTTCTCACAGATCTGCTGATTCCCCACCAAGTGCTGTTTAAAGGCAACATTTGTTAGCAATTTCTTACATACATGATTTAGTATTTCTTGGCATCTCCTGCAGCCGGATGGAGGCCAAAGGCCGATACGGCAGTAGGATGAGGTTGATTATAATTGTTTAAAAAGCAATCAGAGAGTTTATTGTTCACACTTTTGTCACATGAATTTGTCCTCTGCTCAGTCAGGCATGCCACTGATTTCGGTTTGTCTGTTCATAACTTGCCAAGCAGAGTGGCATACATTTTCAGGTTTCAGTTTTTTCCTTATCTTAGCAAAATTAAATTAGGGTAAAACATCAAGTCAATTTAAGTTTTAAATGAACTATTTGATAGAGAAAATGCTCCCTGTTCTTTACACACAATAAACTACCTCAGAAAGTATTCATATGCTTGAATTTCCTCAGGATTCTTTACAACAAGTTTAGTTTAATGGTACTTTGTGTGATAGGCTTACTCAGAGTAGTGAGTAATCCTGTGAAGTAAAAAATTAAAAGCTTTGAAATGGGCTCCAAAACACTTTACAAACAGGAAACTGAAATGTGTTGCATTTGTGTTCTTAGTGCTTTCAGTCCCTTTAATGTGGCAAATCTGTAGAACATCATCAAGGGCTTGCACTTTAAATAATCTAAATAAGGAGTGCTTGTTTGAGGAAAAAAAAATCAACTCATGGAACAAGTTGGGGTGCTGCAGTTAAGACGTTCACACAGGAGATTGGAAATTGGTTGAAATTGGTCATCGAAAAGATGAGGTTCTAAACCATTGAGTTGGATTTATTAACGATAATGATAATAAAATGAAAATAATTAGCATAATATTTAATGTTTTTAGTTGCACACTAAATAAGTATCCTAAAGTGCTCCAAATAGAGTTAAAAAATATTGAAAATAAAAGTAATATGAAAATTATACATTAATTATAAAACCCGAAAAAGCTCCCTTTGACCCCCTGCTGACAGAAGAGGAGTCGGATTTAGAGCGAGATTATGCTCTAAACAGCTGGATTTACCTCCAACCCCTCACAACTTATTTGAGACTATTTCCCTGCTAAAGGATGAAGCCTCCAACATGTTTTCTTCTTAACTTCATCCACCAAACCATTTCTTTTTCCCAGAGACCGTAACCCCCACCTCATCAGGCTTTTGCTGCGGTTACTGAACAGCAACAATCAGACTTTCAAAATCTTGGATCTTGATTTACTGTATTCCCCAACCCTGTTTAAAAACCGCTCCGCAAAATTCTTGAACCTGTGATGAATAAAAATCTCAGATCAGGGATAAACCAGATGCAGGTCACATTTTTCAGAAACAAATTTATTAAAACTTTGGGGGTTAAGGATACCTTTACAAAGCACTGTCCTGTCTAAATAAATCTTTATTTTGCCTCTGAATAAATGCTGTGTCAGTTGAGGAAAGATAGAAAGAGGCCCAGAGAAACCACAACTTGTTCGATTTGAACGGTGCACACAGCCAAAGCCCTGTCTTCTCCTGCAGAACAGACAACTGTCTTCGCAGAGCTCTGGGGAGAGTTAATCCTGAGCCAGAGTTTCTGTTCTCACTTGGAAATGCCTCTTACATACCTCAGGGGTCACAGACAGGGGCTCTCACAAGCTAATAAAACTGCAGAGACAAAATTGTCTTTGTTGATTGAAGAACTTCACACAGGAAATACTAAAGACCAACATTTCTAGAATAAAACTGTGGTCTACACTGCTTATAAGATTCGAATATGAGGCATGAACAGACACATACTTGACCAAAAACCTTCAGTACACTTGATTTGCATGCTTGCTTGAGAATTGAAGTGAAGCTGAGAAAACATTTGGAGAAATATTCCTGATGTAGAGTCTAGGGTATAATTATTGGTAAAGAGCTAATGAAGCATTTTCATAAATAGTGCAGAACTCAATTGGAGTTGTGAGTGTTGGAATCTTACCGGCATCCAGTTGGGAGGTCTTAGAGGGAAAGCTAATAAACAAACTCATCAGTGTCTGGAGGCAGCATTTCATTCATGTGTAAAACGGAACCTAAATCTGCTGTAAACCATATGCTGCTATGAGATGCAATCATGTTATCATCCCTGGAGGAATGCAAGCATTGAAAACACAGCAACTTTATGGCCTTTATTGTTTTTATATCTGAATATTTGAGTGAAAGGATTGCTTGACAAGCCATCTGGATGTGTCATATAATGAGAAAAGCTTGGTAATCACAGCACTAATGGGTTTGAGCAAAACAAACAAACAGAAAAATCATATAAATGAATATAAAAATACTGTTTTCATGAAATAAAGATTTATTTAAGGACACTTTTTGTAAGAAAAATAACTGAAGGAGGAAAGAGGGTGAGGAGTTTAACAGAGATGGGAACAGCTGATGTTAACAAGCATGCATCCTTGTAGTCTGACCCCGGAAAACCTGCTTCCTGGATCCAGTAGTGGTTTGATTTCAGTATGGATAGGAATTATAAGGACATCATTGTTCATGTGTCCATATAAGTATAGTAACGAGGAAAATACACAAATATGAGATTAATAAAGTCCACACTTTCCCATACTGTGTAGGAAAGAAGTGGACTTATTTTTAAATGTCAGTAGGTGAGGACTGGGTGAGGTATTTTCTTTAATGGAATACTTGTAGAGATTTAGTTGTGCTGCAGTTTGAACTTAAACACTTTATCTACCTTTGATGGAACATAAAATCCTGCATGGCTGTGATTCCAAAGCCCAATTCTCAAGATCCTCTCTCCTGCATGTCTTACACATTTCCCTGCAGCCACACACTTGACTTATATGAATGAGTGATGTGCTACAGAGGAGAATGCAGTCTGCTGTTTCAACGGGGTCACATGAAAAATGTGTCTCTAGGACAAATGTGTCTCTAGGTAAGAAAGAACAAGGGCAGACTAAAAAGCGGATTTTTATTTCTACAATATATTTAATGGACAATCAAAAAATGATCAGCGAGGCAGCAACACAGAGGGAGCGGTTGTAATTTCAGGTTTTTACTATTTTTCATATGCATTTGCTTAAAAATCTCCTGTATTCCACATTGTGAAAGGAGAAGGGAAAAAAAAGACGAAAGCCTCTTCCTCTATAAAACAGTAAAATAAAACCTAGATGAAGCCAAACTTAACCATCTACTACCATTTTAATCCTAACCTTAACCAAAATTTAATTCACAACGTTTCTCTAAACTGACTTGTTTAAATGTGAGTCCACAACATTAAGGCCAGCATTTGGTCCCCACAAGGCCTTTTCTAAAGTCCCTATATGTTCTATAGTCCACAGGTCCTGTCCTCAGAAGGTGAGTAAATATGTCAAAAACAGTCCTTAATAGGTAACATAAATAAGTACACACACAGACCAATAGAAATTATGTGGCAAAAATCATGTGTGGTTCCTTTATATAGAATCATCTAGAGTTCATGTTAAGGTGAAAAAACTGAAGGGCTCCAAATTCCTGTCTGTTTTCCATCCAGAGCCCTAATTTGTCTGCAGAATCAGTGAGGTTGACAAAGGTTTTCCTTTTTAACCAACACACTTGATCCAAATATGGATCAAAACCAATAATAGACTGGCTTCACCTGAGGTAATTTAAAGTCTTTAAGGGAGTTGGACTGCAGGATGATATCTGACAGAAATTATGTGCAGTTGTCTGAAGAGGCCCTTTTGGCAAATGATGTCGTCATAATCCTGAAACTTCCAAAAATTATGACTTACCAGTAAAACTACTCTAAAAAAAAAAGTCACCACTGGGTTTAAACACTTTAAAAAATAGGTTATAACCCCCCAAGGATATATCATATCAAAGGCGTAAAATTTATAAAATGTTTTGTTCACAAGACAAAAGTGATGACAAGTTAACTGAAATATTTATGATCTGCTTATGGTAACAGCAACAGGGCTTATCTGGTATATCATCAGCATACAGCCAGGATGAAAAATATTTGCAAAAGTTAGCAAAGATGTTAAAGTAACTAATTCCTATACATTTATGAGGTTAGGAGGTTGGCAAGATTAAAACCGCAGACAATTTCCTCTTTAAGGCAAGCCTTATTAAAAACATGGCATAGCTTAAGGGAAGTTATGACTATGAGTGTGACTAAAAACTAAAAACAATTACCACAGCATCATGGAGGGCTTGTGTGCCCTCATTATAGCACAATTGCGGGTGACGTTTGCGGTGGAAAAAAAACAACTCTGTTTTTCCTTTTTATGTCATGGCGCCTAAATCTAAATGAGAGCAAGGAGCAGAGCCAACGACAACCGCTGTCCCCTTCGAAGGCGTAACACCAGCCTTTGCAGAAACAGCAAATTACAGCGTCTGCTCCCTTTTTAAATATCGGCTGATTTTTACAAGCGGACAAAAAAGCCATGAAGTAAGTGAGCTCCCCTCCTTGGATTTTTATTGAAATGACGGCAGCATCTCCCACATATCCCCATTGCGGGGTGAAACAAGCTGCTGTTGAGTGAGGTGTTGGGCAATCTCTAGGTCATATAGCAAGATCTTCAACTGAAACTGTGAGTCAGAGCTGTATTAGGTGTGTTTGATGCTTATTTTCTTTAGAACACAACCAGCATCCAGGTTGTATTAGGCAGACGGTCAAATAATTCACACCTCATTACTTTAACAAAGTTAAATGCTGCAGGGTGTCTTCGGCCAGGTTTTATTACTCTTTACTAATATTTCTAAACGGTCTTCAGTGCAACCGATGAGTTCAGTAAATTTTCACATTTTCTGATGTTACAAAAACATGCCTGTGGTAACTCTGGATGAGCTGCAGAGATCTAAAGTTTGTCTGGGAGAAAATGAGACTCAACCCGAGAACTATGAGACCAAGGTTTGGTCAAACGACACCAAAATATATAATAATTTTTATATATATTTTTTTATATAATAAAAATATTAATATATTTTTGGCCTATGTGTAAAATTCTATGCTTCCAAAAAAAGCCAAGTACTTATGAAATAATTGGAAGAGATACTTGTCAGACTAAAATAGAAAGAAATAATGTAAAAGGCTGTAAACAGAACAACGTTGACTAATTGGAGTTCACAGAACACCAATAAAAAGCATGACCTATTTTCTTGTTGTTCGAAGGGATATTGCTTTTATAGTCATTTATACTGCTTAGTTTTGCTCCACGTGGCCTTTCTAAAAAAATAAATCGTAAGGGTCTAGAAGTAAGCAGGTGGTTTCCGTCAGTTCTTATCCCATCATATACCTCTGCTCTAATTACCTTGAGTCAGGCAGACAACATTATGAACTAATGATCCTAAAGGCGGTCAAACATAGTCAGGAGAGCGCTGACAAAACAACAGAAGCTCCTTCTGTTTCTACTTAGTGCTGCAGCAGCATGTTCTCCCTCCTAAACTCCATCAGTTGAGTACTGTACCAAGAGTGTGTTAGTCTATGCTGCATATTTGCTAAATCCAGGAAAGATCAGGCTTCAGCTTCTGTCTCTAGGTGCTAAATGAACTCCATTGGTAAAAATATGATACTGTAATCAGTTTCTGACCTCGCATTAAGGTTTCCCTGATGGGACTCTATTGTATGTATGCTCCACATTTTAAGAGTGTTTTCATTATAATCAGGATTGGGTCTGTGTACGGGAAGACTGGAAAGGAGAGATCAAAGATTGTTATATGTCTCCACCATGTTGTTGATGTAATTTCTTTGTGGAGAGAGGGACTGTTCATACACAGTGGGAGGTTCTAAAATTAACTGAAATCAATTGCCTTCAGTAGTAATTTATGTTTAAAACAATTCTACCTGCATTTAGACTTAGATTCAACTTTATTGAGTCTACTGTAGTTTATTGAGCTTACTATAATTTAATTGTAATGCACAAAACAACTGAGAGCCTTAGGGTCTTTTCTAGCAACCAAACAACACAGTAGACTATAGAACACAGAAACATGTCAGAAACAAAGCTGTGGGGAATATCAAGCAGACAAGACAGCTATCCACCATGTTGATTATCTAATTGTAAACTTTTTAATCAATAATCGGGATATGGATGGAGTATAGCCCTGTTATGAACCTACAACCATTCACAGAAACTGACACAGTGGGCAAGGATATTAATCAATGAAGCTGCTAAGAAGCCCATTATACCTCTGGAGGAGCTGCAGAGATACACAATTCATCCAGGGGAATCTATTAATGAGATAATACAAATCAGGCCTTTCTGGATAGGACACAACCAATAAGCTATGCTAAAAAGAATCACATAAGTACTTTCACTTGCAATATGCCTTAAGTCAGGGGTCTTCAACGTTTTTAAGGCCAAGGACCCACAAACTGATGGCGAGATGGAGCGGGGACCCCTAATTATATATATTGTATGAAAATGTGTTATACCAAACTGGTCATGTAACGAAATTTCTCCCTGGGATTATTAAAATATTTCTGATTCTAATTCCTTGTTGATGGGACAGGTGTTGTGAATAAAATGGTGCCCAGCTTGAAAGAGCTCCGGTGTGTCGCTGAATTTGTGCATTGATGACTGAAAGACATGTTCTGCTTCCATTTATCTGTTTACTACAGTGTGTTGAATTAATTTTAATACAAATTTAAAGACATTTCAATTAGTGGAAAAATTGCAGGGGGGGAATATAAAAAAAGTCTAATCAACTAAAACTTTCGCTACCCCCATGCAGACCCCATAGGGGTCGCAAACCCCATGTTTAAGACCTCCGCCTAAAGTCAAGTAGGGGACATTACAAACACCTGGAAGAAGATCATTTTTTTCAGCTGAGAGGAAAGCAGATTGAGTATCGCTTAATTTAGGGCGGGTCGTTTTATGCTATGGAGATGCTTTAGATTTACATTCTTTATCCAGTCTAATTGATTATGAGCCACTTTGCAAACGAGGATTAAAAAAAAAATGCAGACACAAAGTATTAACTAAGTGGGGCTGTACAGCATGTAAGTGCATGCCTTATTTTCATTCCCCTTCATAATTATGCCCTAGTTTATACTAGTCTATCAAATAAAATTCCAATACAAGAGCTTGTGGTTGTAACGTTACACAATGTGAAAATGTTCAAGGGGTTTTAACATTCTCGTAAGGCACTGTACATCATTTAATCACTCACCGCACTCTCCATCAAGCATGCCAGGCTGGCACTGCATGAAACACCGGTAGGAACCGATAGTGTTCTCACAGCTCCAGGTGCCACACACTGAGCTTCCAAGCTCTTTACACTCATCCTGGTCTGCATAAAAGAAAAACAACAGAAAACATTATTTTTCAAAATCTCACAAAGAAAGGCTCTAAATTTAGCTTCATTGTGAGTCAGAAACAGATGCACACACCCCACACACATAGTTGTATTCCCCCTACTGCTCGTGCGCTCATAGTGTAATGTCTGCTCAACAGGAGTTGGCCAGGACGTCTGTGGTGTAGCTGTCCGAAGCAGGCAACAAAAATGGCCAAAAACAATATTTTCACAGTCACCAAAGAACTTGTGAAGGAGCTAAATGGAGACGTTCCAGAGGGAAAAATGCCTGCTGCTCACAATGGGGTCATTCATACTTCCCTCAAGGGAGTGGGAGGTCAGGGCTTCAGCCATACAAAACTCTCAGCCTGGGGATCATGGAGGAAAGCCTCTACGCCAATGTTGGGCACTTTCACAGGAATGGAGTCCTCATTTTCGATAGATAATCAATCTTAGCCAATGGCACTACGCTTAAGCCCAAATGTAGCATGACCATCAAACAGCTAACACTGACACACTGGTTTACACATTGAGAGGAAAGTTCAGGGAAGAGTTTGAGATCAGCAACCACTATGATGGGACCACTACAACTGGACATCAGCAGAGCTTCAGCTCATTTTACCTTCACACTCAGCTGAGTCAGTGCTGAACTTGAAGCCGGCTTCACATAAGCATAAGAAAGAGCCAGCAGTGTTCAGACACTCTCCTTGAATGCACACATCCTCTCTGCTGCACTCGTCCACATCTATGGTAGGAATAAAGAAAAGAGAAAGGAAAAATTACAATAGGTAATCCAATATACACTCTTATATTGGAGCGTATACTGGATTTCAGTGTTCATATATAAGCTAAACTGGACAAACAAATAGAAGCATTTAAAAAAGTCTTTTATTTAAGGTAAAACTGTTTTTATCTTTTAACCTCTTTGAGCAGGTTTTATACTCTTTCATTTCTAGCCGTCAGGACTACTACAATGCACTTCATTCCAGCATTAGCCAACAAGCACTTTCTCGTCTGCAGTTAGTCCAAAACACAGCGACTCGTCTTTTAACAGGGATCAGAAAACATCAACACATTACACCAACTCCTGTATCTCTACACTGGCTCCCTGTTCGTTTAAGAGTTGATTTTATGATTTTATTGTTTGTGTTTAAAGCTTTGAATGGCATGGCTCCTCAATACATTACTGACCTCCTCCAGATTTACTGTCCGACACCTGCTCTAAGGTCTGTGGGCCATCTTCAGCTAATCTTCAGCTAATTGTGCCTAAGGCGTAAAACCTGCATTTGGCCCCAGACTTTGGAATACTTTGCCCCTCCATAACCTAACAGCCTCCACAGTAGAGTGTTTTAAGTCTCATCTAAAGACCCACTTTTACTCTTTGGCATTTAACACTGTATAATTGTGTGGTCCTCTGTGTCTTATTTATTTATGTATTAATTTTCAACTCTTACTTCTTTTTTGGTTACATTCCTTCCTTTTTTTTTTTTTTTTTTTCTGTTTGTTTTTATGTACAGCGCATTGGAAAAATTCCTTGCTGTTAAATGTGCTACGGTATATAAATAAATTGATATATGCATTTTTTTTTCAGTTAAAGATGATTATTTCAGCATTATTTCATATTCATTATTGGTGATTTATTTCAGCTATTCATCTTAAGGCTGGAATGATGCAATAGCCAACCTCACTGAAGTTTAGAAACAAAGTAAGAAACCAGAAACACAATCCACATGTTGTAAATCATATATACACCGACTCTGACGTTTGGTTAAATATCCTTCAGCAAGTGGCAAAGAAGTCACAGACTTTTAAGCTATCAGCAAACTTCTGGATCAATTCTGGCCCGATATTTGAACAGTCCCCTTAGCAGAAGTGGTAGTTCTAATTTAAAATGCCTGGTTTTATAGAAAATAGTTTTTTTTAAGTTTAGTCCATGCATTTTTTACATTTAAGGTCAGGCTCTTTCCAGATATTTAAAAAGGTGTAATGTTATCCAGATTTATTCATCAAAAAAAAATCTGTGTTGATGTATGTTGAGGGTCATTGCCTTATTGGAACGTCCTTTTCCATCCAAGATTTAAACATGTCACCTAAACTCTCATCTTTCTATGAAATGATTTTTGTTTGAATGTTCATGAACAATGAACAGAGGCCACCGACGCTCAAACCAGTAATAAACTGCCAGATGCCTTAATAGCAGCCTAAGTGTTCACTTTTAGCTTTCCACAGAGAAATGCTGCATTAAAATTGACGTCTTAAGAATAATCTAAATTTGCAGCTGAACACTAAAGCATCCAAATGCAATCTGGAGAGAAGATTAATGGTCAGACAAGCAAAAAAGTGGAGCTATTTGGATAACAAAGAAAAGAATGAATAAATGTGTAAAAACTGTAAAACATCATGCCACATGCTCTAGGAAGCATTATTCTGAGGGTTAAGTCTCTTTAACTCCCTCCCACATACACACACCCGGGAGAGTTTAAATGCATTAATAAATATGAGTTTCAAGCTGATGATGATTATAAGAAAACTTCCGATTTAATCTAAAGCCTCTGAGCCTGTAGAAATGAGAGGTGCATGCTTGATTAGGTATAATTGGAGTGTAATGACAATGATTAACATGGTAAAAACATGGTGTGATAGGAAAGAAATATGGAGAAATAATAATTATCATATTTTTTTAAATCAGTAACAATCATATTATGCTTAAGGAAATAAAAAGGTAACAATTTAAAGCATAAAAATGTAAAACAGATCATTTAAGCCACCAGAACAGAAATGCTTTAACTTGATGAATAAAGCTTTAACTCATGAATCTTTGAAAAGGGAAAGGTTTATGGTGCAACTTGCTAATCTGGATCAAGTTAAAAAGAGTTTCAGTCTTTTGTCAGTTTTTTATTATGCATTTTCCATTTTGGGAGCAAGCATCATCTTGGTATTACATGCCAAAGCCCATCTTTCATTCATATGACCTCACAAACCCTTGTCCTCCCCTCTTCCTCTCCCTCATGTCAGAGAGGTCTGGGTTTCATTGTGTCAGCACTGTACACACTGTGGCAGACTGCAAGAAAACATACGACACCCGCTGATTTATAGTATAATTAGGGCTCAGTATTTGCTGTGGCGGCAAGCCAAAGTACCTGACACAGCCTGGGCAATTTGCTCAAAGTGTTTGGATGATATCAAAAGTGCTGCATAACTAACACTTTGGTTGAAAGATGTCCACATTTTACGACTAACTATAGATCTCCACTGAAGTGAATCTTGGCAAGAATAATGCTGGACCTCGCCTGCATTTAAGGGAGTTACCTGCCTCAGCTCATGTCTGGATAATGCAAGGCTAGACAATCTCACATTTAGTTAACTCCACTTATTACTTGAAAA
>NW_015151124.1:298567-318536 GCF_000732505.1 Cyprinodon variegatus
TTCCATACTTTTAAAAGGAAAAATGAGAACAGTGATTTAATCTCATAAAAGTGACTTAAAGGAGATTGCATCTATCGACTCATATTAAAGTTATGATGGAGGATTTTTGTGAATTTTTGAAAAACACCAACCCACAAAAAAAAAAAAAAAAAATGCAAATACACAACCCTCTACCCACTCCCGAGCGGGAACGCCTATTAAGGGAGCATGCGAGAGCCGATGTCTACTCTTGCACGCTCTGTTTAAAAGTTGCCGTTGCATCACTCATACAAGCTTACTTTCAAAAAGAAGATGCAAGCTGTGCAATTTTTCCACTATGTCAGACTCACCACAGGTAAGTAAAAATGGGGACGAGCACATAGGACGGCCATAAACATATCCCCAGAATGACTGACAATTAGGAGGACCACTTATTATGCGGAAAAAGAACACCCTCAACTATACCTTTAAAGTCTACAACTGACTTACATAAATTTAACAAAAAAATTTGAATGATGATTTCCCATTACCCTGGCAGCCAGGGTGGCCCTCGGTGGGGATAAATCCATCAGGACACACACAACTGTAGGAGCCCTCCGTATTCAGACAGTTTCCTTCTCCACAGATCCTCGGCATGTTAAAACACTCGTTGATGTCTGTCACAAACAAGCACAAATAGACTCACACAGCTGTGTCAACATGCCAACATGTGGTAACCCATGAAAGCAGAAAACCGCTAATGGTATATGTCAAATTTATAAATACCTCTGCAAGTTGTCCCATCTACTAACTCCATTCCAGATGGGCATGAGCAGCTATAGGAGCCAATGGTGTTTGTACACTGGCCTCCCAGGCACAGGCTGCCATCCTCACATTCATTCACATCTGCAGTTACACACACACACAGATGAGATCAATGCATCAGTTGTGTAAGTTCTGAATTATTTGGTCACACTAGAAATCCGCTTTCTCATGTAAGACGAAGAGCTTCCAGACCACAGCGAACAAATCATCCATCATGGCCTTCAACAGCGTCTTACCAGAGGAGGGCCATGCAGTGTTGGAACAGATGACTGTGAAAATGACTTCATGGAGATTATAAATTCTATTGACCATAGCCAGACATCCCACTGTTTCGTACCTTCATGCGAGAGGCCGACAAATGCTGAGTTGAATCCAGTATCACCGGCCATGCAGGAGAAGGAGCCCTCTGTGTTCACGCAAACACCTGCGAGGCAAACACCTGGAACCTGGCACTCGTTGATGTCTTAGAGAAAGTAAGAGGAATAAAGGGTTACATAAAGCTTATCAGCAGAAAAATCACCAAAGAGTCTGGTTTTGTCTTATCTCCTTGAATAACTTTAATGGATAGGTGCGAGCCAGCTTGAAGTGCTTCCATACACTAAGCACAGTCTTCCTTATTAGGTTGCACTGACAAGCTTTATAGAAAAGAGTGGACAGATGAGAATGTGGGATGGTCATTAAATTTGCAATAGCATGTTATTAGGGGTGACACACAATTACCAAAAGCACAAAAAGACACTTGCTTGCTGATATGTGATCACTGGAAATTCCTTCAACAGAAACAGACTATATTTTTTTTTATTCTAGAAAGTATAAACCAAAGTAAAAAAGCATATATTGCTGACATTGTTGAGCCATAAAACCAATAAATATTGAAACTTGAAAAAGCCTAACCCCCTAAAAACTTGAAAAATGAAAAATGCCAGTGGTCAGTGCCAAGAGCCCCTAAGGGGCTGGGGATAAGTGTTGGGATGAGGAGTAGGGATTAAGCCAGTATGTGGTTAAGGACATGGAAGCTAGCTTAGCTTAGCCATATTGAGGCATGGAGAATTAGTTTAGAGGGACTCTGGTAGTTCATCATGTGGTCATCATCATCATCATTTCAAGCTGAAGATGCTGAGATGCTGGGGATGCAGCAGAGGATAGGATGACCCACTGCAGAGTTGTGTGTCTAAATTAGTTGTATTTTTTTATTCTCACATGAAAACATAAGGAAATGAATATTCACATTAAAATAGCTCCCCATAAGTACCGATTTTACTGTTTAGTTACAAAATGGATCTTGGCCTAGTTTATCAAAAAATACATATGTTAGAGAACTATGTTGAACAGATGTTAAGTTACTTGTTGGGGACACAGAAAATGAAGGTTTGGTTCTGTCCACATCACATCTCCAATCTGATTGACAAATGGTAAATGGCATGTACTTATATAGCGCCTTTATTCAAGTCAGCAGACTTGACCAAAGCGCTTTACACTACATTCATTCACCCATTCACAGACACACTAACACACTGATGGTGGCAAGCTACATTGTAGCCACAGCTGCCCTGGGGCTCACTGACAGAAGCGGGGCTGCCATACACTGGCGCCACCGGGCCCTCTGACCACCATCAGTAGACAATGCAGGTGAAATGTCTTGCCCAAGGACACAACGACACTGAAAGTCGGAGTCGGGGCTTCAACCGTCAATCATTCAATTTCAGGGCAAACTTCTACATCCAACGAAGAGTTGTGATTTAGTGGTGATTTAGTGGATTTAGGGCACATAGCTTGGAATCCTGAGGTTGTAAGTTTGACACCCACCCCCATAGACTGCCACTCTGGCTCTCTGAGCAAGACCCTTAATGCCTGATTGCTCACTTGGTGCCAACTGCTCCCCAAAGGGAAGGGTTAAATGCTGAGATACATCTCTCCAAGGTGAGATCAAAAAAGTTCAATTATTGTTATGAATAAATACTTATTATGTGTTTGAAAGTAAAAAATGCAAAACCATTCCTGGGGATACCTTGTTTCCTGCAGACATTTCAGTAGTAATTCTAGTTGGAAATCACACATTTTCAAGATGGATGCTGCTACAAACCCTAATGTTTCAAATTAGAGCTTTTGCCTTAAATAGTTATTCAACACTGTCTTCCAGTTACAGGTAGACTGAGCTTGCCACAGAGGACTTTTAATCCCTCTGCAGGATGTTGGCTTATTTGGCCTTCAAGCTAGAGCACTCAGACATTGTAAAACAAATATGCATTTTTAAACTCAAACTTCAGTTGAAAGACTTTACTATATGTGCCTTTGTCATAGGTGGAACTTTTTTTATGCACAGACAACCAATTTCACCTTTTTACATTTAAAATTTCTAATTTTTATCCCAGAAAACACAAACAACAATCTTAAGCTGAAAAGAAAAAAAAAGTAAAAATGAAATCATGTGTCCTTTGTGTCATTGAGATAGCTGTGTTTGCCTTCATCAGGACAAACTTGCCTTAGAGCACTGTAATAACAGGGAAGGCGGTGGAATTCATTTCACATTAAACCCTTATTATTTTCCATGGCACCAGATACATCCATTAAAATCCCATAAAAGACTGACTTGGACTTGTTTTGTGAAAATCATTTCCCTTTGCAAAGGCACGTATTAGTGGGGGATCTTCCTCTCAGGCTAGATCCACACTCTGGTATAAATGACAAACTGCATGTTTGAACCTCTTTCATGTAATCATTGCTTTCTTTTCTTCCAATGAAGTCATGACATATCTATGCTCATGGGATTTGTCAGAGCTGCCATTGCACTGCATTGATCTAACAAATTATGTCAAGAAGGACTTAAAAATGATTGTAAATATCTTTGCAAATATTTCCTATGATGACTAGAGCCTGATTGTGTTGATTGTTTTTTTTTTACCTTCACAGGTGTGACTGTCCTCAGACAGTTGGAAACCAGTTCCACAGCTCCTGCAGGTGTAAAATCCTGGGGTGTTAATGCACATCTGGCCGGGACACAAGTTACCCATTGCGCACTCATCCACATCTGGAAACAAATGCACATCATAGCAGAAAATCACCATCACTGGATTCCAATAAATAAATACTGCCAGTTGCAATCAATTAGAAAATGGTCTTATGGGCTGCACTATCTACAGGATAGTTGCCTGACATCATCCTGTTCTATTTGAGGTTTAGTGTCTCACTGGAGTGAGCACAGATCAGAGAAGTGATGCCAAATGATGGAATACTCCAGGATCCAGCTATGATGTTATGTCTGAGAGGTATTGGTTTAGTATGAAGGTATTTTGGCTCCCAGCTGTCACACCTGATGCTCTGTAAACACAACCTAGAACAGCACTGAAAATTACATATGAAGCTTGGCGTACTCCTACTTTCCTGAAGCTCATCTGGCTCAACTGGAGGCATGTTTGAATAAAAGCACTGGCAGTAAACACTACAAAACTTCAGCTCTACCTTCACACTCTTGTCCATCAGCAGAAAGTGTAAAACCAGGCTGACAGGTGACGCACGTGAACGAACCCTCTGTGTTGGTACATTTTCCCTGAGGACATGTAGTTGGAAATGCACACTCATCGATATCTGTTGTGAGACAATGCACACATTAAAAAGCTCAAAGACACAGAAGCCATGTTTATACTTTTAAAATGCATTTTCAATTAAAAGAAAAGGCCACATATGGACAGTAAAAGACTGGATAAATAGTCCAGAACTAAGCAGGACAAAAGCTCTAAGCACACAGCCAGAGCTGCACTAGAAGAGTTGAAAAAAACCTTTAATAGCGCATAATATTTTTATGTGGATATCACTAACTGGAACTCAATACAAAAAGGATTAGAACCAAAAAGTTATATCAGAGCATATTGACAACATTTGGTAGGATGCAAGAATTTATTGTACAAACTCTTTACATTGAAACTGGCTGAGCTCAGGTTAGTTTGCTAATAAAACAGGTGTTCAAACCTCTTAACCTCAAGACTTCTGCAAAGAATTTACTGTATGTTTTATTTTTATTGGTAAAAGATATAAAAATGCATGCAAGTTTGACCTCCATTTAACAACTGTACTTTGTATTGATCTAGCACATAAAAATCCGGATAATACACAAGAGTTAGTGGTTGAAATATGAAAAAGAATGTTAACTTCTTTAAGGCGTGTGAAAATTTTGTTCAGGAAAAATGATACCTATTTAATCATAAATGAATCTACGCTTTTTTCCCATCAAAATCAGATTTGTAATCAAGCAGTTAGTAAATGTTACACAGAAGTCTTATTACAGGCTATCATTTTTAACTAGAAATGCTAAATAAACCAACCTTGACAGAGTTCCCCATCAAAAGACACTTGATACCCCGCAGGGCAGTTCTCACATCTATAAGACCCCTCTGAGTTTAGACAGATCCCGTTGGAACAGGTAGACCGTGACTGGCACTCATCAATATCTAAGGAGGACCGACACATAGACACACACATACCTTTTTATTTATACTGAATACAATCTGGAGAGAAACCCATTTCATGGGAAAGAAAATTTCCCTGAGTGGAGAGATGTGCTGGGAAACTCTTTAACAATGGTAATGGTTTTACAGAAAGAACTGCTGGAGAATGAATGTACCGTCACATCTCTGCCCGTCCTCAGACACGGTATAGCCAGCTTGGCATCGGGTACAGATGAACGATCCCTCTGTGTTAGCACACTCCCCTTTAAAGCAAAGGTCTCCCTGTGCACACTCATTGATATCTGGAAACAGAAAGGACAAATTTCCCACAAGTAGGTGAAGGTATTATCAACTTACAGCAGTGTTTGAGCAACACATCAGATTAGTGCAAATCATTACAAAGATCTTTTCTTACCTTCACACTTCAGCCCATCAGAGGATGGTCTAAACCCAGGCCCGCAGTTCTGGCAAATATAGGACCCTGCTGTATTGATGCAAATCCCCTCTGGGCACGCTGTACCAGATGTACACTCATTGAGGTCTAGAAAGAATTATGTGAAGTATATTGTGAAGACATGATGTTACTGCTTGAACACCTTCGTTAGCAAAGGGTTATTCGCCGATGAGTTATACTCATGATTTCTAACAGACCTTCACAGGATTTCCTGTCTGAGGAGACTTGGTAGCCAATGTTACAGGTGCACTCATGGGTGCCGTCCAAATTGACACAGCGGCCGTTCATACAGACTCCCAGTAGCCCACATTCATCCACATCTGGAGAAATGATACAGGATGAAAAAATAAGGATTTTTTTTTAATGGCCGCAAACACTTCTGTGGCAATTTTATAAGCCCATAGAGGTTCCTAAAGGTTTCTGTAGCAGCAGAACTGTCACAAAGCTCCTGCTAAGTTATGCTGCATGAATACCCTCTGACTGACAGGTACCTTGACAAACATTTTCTGGCGAGAGCGTGTAGCCGTAGAAACAGTTGCATATATAGGATCCCTCTGTGTTGACACACCGACCGCGACCGCATATGGTTTGGTTCAGGCACTCATTGACATCTGAGAAGAAAGAACAGCATATATTAAATGAACGGGAACAGGTTCACAACACAATATGCTTTAAGTGAAAATGAAAATACAATCATACAAGCACATACTGATTTTTCATCTGTTTCAAAAGCATTATGAGTGATTCAACGACTCTTTAAGGAGGCCACCAGACCTCAGAAAAGCATCTGAGCCACTAGAGGCATCACTTTCAGACCTGTTCCCAGTGCGTGCTGTACTCCGAGAGGGCTGCCCTCTGTCACCGGTTCTGTTCATAACCTTTATAGACAAGATCTTTAGGCACAGCCAAGGGCCGGAGGGGGTATGCTTTGGGAACCAGCAGATCTAGTCACTGCGTTTTTTTGATGACGTGGTTCTGTTGGCTCCCTCTTGCCAAGACCTACAACATGCACGGACTGTTTGCAGTGTCCAGGGTGAGAATCAGCTCTCCCAACTTTGAGGCAATGTTTCTTGACCGGAAATAGGTGGTAAGATCCCTTCAGGCGAGGCTCGGAGTCGAGCCGCTTCTACTCCACATCAGTAGGAGTCATATGAGGTGGCTCGGTTATCTTTTTTCAAATGCCCCCTAGGCGCCTCCTTTGGGAGGTGTTCCAGGCATGTCCCTCTGGGACAACACCCATGGAATGACCCAGGACTCGCTGGAGGGACAATGTCTCTAGGCTGGCCTGGGAGCACCTTCACCCAGCAGAGCTGAAGGAGGTGTCTGGGGAGAGGAAAGTCTGGGAGTCTCTGATGTGACTGCTGCCTCCTTGACCCAGTCCCAATGAGGCAATGACTTTGAGTAGGGGAATTTATTAAGTGTTATTATTTGCATTTTCTTTTGAATAAGATAATGCTTTATGGTAAGAGAGACACAACAAGGTGTTCAAAGGAGACGGAATTTAAATTTTTTTCCCTCCAAAAACAGAGAAGGAAGGATGTTCCTGAAATGCGATACAGAAACGCAGAAAAAACAACGTAAAAAAGTCACAAAGTTGCTATTGTTGTTCCAGCCACAGGCAGTGCCAGACATCCATCAGTGTGGTCCAGCACTTTTTCTATAATAATCCAGCATCACTCAGGCCTCACCGATAAGCCCAGACAAGAGAAGAGATCTGTTTTCTATATCACACCAACCATTAGGCTTATCCTCGATTTGGCCAATTGGGCCTAAACAGCTGCACTACTCTGCTGTCAGACTGAAACAAATACTTGAAACCAAAAATCTGAGGCTGCCTGTCTTATGTGACCCCCGGAGTGTTAAACATAAACTGTAAACCCTGGTTTTACCTTATTTGTAAATGTTCAGTTAAAAGATCTGCAGTTAATCCTCATTTACAGATATTACACTGTTTAATTCTGGTTTTACATTTTGCTATATAACAGCTGCAAATTATGTTAAAGCCTGAAATTTTTTTTAGAGAGTATTTGCAAACATAAGGAATCATAAAGATCAAGGAACACTGCATATAAGTTTGGACTAACATTTTCAATAGAGTACTTGCAAGGTTTGCCTACATAACTGCAGATTCAGCAAGACAATGCCATAAACAAAGTGGCCAAAGAGTCCAACTTATCTTTGGAGGAGCTGCAGAGATCCACAGCTCTGGTAGAAGAGCAGTCTTAAAACAACAACCCTAAAAACACACTTTTCATTTTTTTTCTCTTTTCATTTCACCTCACAATTATGCCCAATACTGTTGCTCTAGTACGTGCCAAATGCAGAGACGGAAGCTGAGGTCGTGTCTTGCAAATTTAATAACCAAATGATGGCAATTGAAGCATAAAGCCAAAAATAGCTGAACAAGGAACAAAGGGAGATACATTGGTTAAGAAGGGAATGAAGGAATGAAGAGAGTGCAGCAAACAGTAACTGAAGAGGAGGAGTATATATGCCAGAAGGAACAAATAATTGAGTAATCAACTGATTGGGTGCAGGTGTATACAGAAGGACCTAGAAGGTAGCTAGGGGAAGGAGACTGACACAAGGGGGCAACACAGAGTAAACAGGCATGCAACCAGAAAACAACTCGAATGACACAAAATGGAAATTAAACCAATGAAAACTTAAAAATAAAACTTAAACAGAACCAAAAAGTGCAGAACCATGACAAAACCTGCTTTGCCATGACCTAGATGACTGAGAATTTGGAAATGAATATGCCCCAAAATTGTTTTGGTATACTAAATCAAATATCAATTAACAATGTAAGAAGACACAATAGTTTTGCAAGGAGCTGCTTTTAATAGACTGAAAAATGCTGAAAAACTGACAACAGTGTTATAACTTTTAGCCTCAAGGGGCGCTACACATGTGGCTTCCAGGTTTAGTGAAACCAAATGGCATTACTGCACTGTCTGAGAATTAAACAGTCTCCTTTCATGTTTTGGGATCTTGGAATTACTTGTCAGACAAGGACACATTATTCCCCTCTAGATTAATAGATCAGAGAACCAAAAGTATGTCCGATCAGGTCAATGTCATAAATATTTTGTCACCTAACAACAACTTTTACTTCAGTTAGCTGTTGTGCTTAAGGGGAGCTCAGACTGCTCTAAAGTAGTGGTCTAGGTCACAAGCCTCATTCAGTGATGGATCTCTAAAGTTATTTAAGCAAGTTTCAAAGCAGAGCAGCCCGCATGTAGCATTGATACATGCCAAGTGCTTTATATCAACACCCAAAATAATCAAATATATATCAAATTAAGCTAATACTTGGGTCAAAAGTTACACAGTGTGACTTTAAGTGCAAAAATAAGCATCACCAACTGAGAAAATTCATAATAAAAAATTCAAAAAGCTCCTCTAAATTTATTCATAATATTTTCCGTTAGTCATGTGCACATTTCTGGAATAGATGGGGAGCTTGGATTTCCAAACAAATTAGAGGTGTGGAAGGTCATCAGGAGGGGAATGGATATGTAACGCCAGTAGGGATGTTATGTAACAGGGCTACTTTCAGGTTGGAAGCTTATGTTAGTTTAAAGACCGTGTTAGTTTTAAGAAAACGCTCCCTATGTGTACCGTAGCGACCATTTCTAATCAGTGATAGGAGCCTTAAACCACATTGCAGACAGCATCATGAGTGAGAGGGAAAGTTTATTTATGTGCCATGACCTCCTTGCAGTAGGGAACCGACCTTTTGGCCCACTCGTACATCTCCTGTGACTGCTTGCTTCTCTCACCTACCCCGACGGCCGTAATAAAGCACGGCTTGCCTCTGCTGGGCTTCACATTTACACTGGTCAGAGCTTTCCAACAATAATACGCTGTTTATTTAACGTTTGAGCCAAGAGAAAAATATTTGGACTCTCCCAAATTGAAGTATTATAAACAATCTTTTTAAGGAACCGCTGATATGAAAAGATCAGCAATAACACACAGAATGAGGTTAAACAATAACAGGAATATGCAGCAGCAGGGAGGATACATGGAATCACTAAAGGAGCAAAGAAAGTGGGGGGCCATCGGATATAACCATCATTAGCTATGATTTTATGCTGTAATGTGAGCTTAGGAATGTTCCACATAGGACCTAAAATATCCAATATAAACGCAGCTGAAGCAAAAGATTTCATTTTATTTCTTATTTTTATGCACACCAGTAGAGAGAAACCCTTTGAGCATTAGGCCATTAGGCTGCAAATTCAATTCAGCTAATGCTACTTGGTCAACTGCACTGCATCACAGGCAGCTGACTGTTCTCTAAGTTGTTTTATTCACCTCATCAATGCCAACAAAGAAAAGGAGTTACGTCACCATAAACTATCAAAAAAAGGCATTACGACACCAGAGGGAAACCCAGCTTAATTCCACAAATCAGCTTGAAATGTCCTGGGGTCCCTGTATAAGGGGGTTTGGTAGTGGTCCTGCTGTTTTGATGGGGTGTTAGGTTGCCTTACCCACACATCTCCCACCGATGGGCCTGAAGCCCAGGCCGCAGACCTGGCACTGGAAGGAGCCAGGAGTGTTGACGCAGATTCCATTGGGACAGGAGCTTGGATCTCTGCATTCATCTATATCTGCTCAGGGAAAAAAATTAAAACATTGTTTTATTTAGCTGTTACTACAACAAGCTTCCTTAAACAATGCATGTATCAATGGAAGAAAGTGACTCAGAGATGGAGGGAGCTGAATGGTTCTCTGGGCTTTGAGCAGAAGAAAATACAATGCATGTTTTAAAAAAAAACCCAAAATAAATGGTTATTTTGATGACTGAACTCAACTCTGTGTGTATGATTTTGTGCTGATTCAATCAAATTACCTTCACATAGGTCCCTCCATGACTTGGCGTAGCCGCTGTTGCACTCGCAGGTATAAGATCCTTCAGTGTTGATGCACTGGCCGTTCTGGCACTTCTTGGCCATGCTGCACTCGTTGATGTCTGACAAAACAAAGGGAAAAGAAAGTCATTGTTTTTTCATTATTTTTCAAATAAACAACACAACAAATAGAAAATGTGATGTACTTAAAAAAAAAAAAGAGACTTGAGGATGACTAAAAAACATGACATGCCCTTCTGAAAACTGCCCTGTGTCTCACCTTGACAGAACTTCCTGTTCTGGGTTATCACCTGGCTGTAGCCGCTGTAGCACTGACACGTGTAGGAACCATAGCTGTTTATACAGCGGCCTTTCCCCTCGCACGGGTCCGTTTCACACTCATTTACATCTACAAAGGGAAGAAGCAAAAGGCTTAAATTGTTGCGGTATCTGCCAAATAAAGCAAGGGCTTCAGTCAAGGCCTCAGTGAGACGTTTTCACATATCCAGGGTTGCTCGTTTGGCTGTTGTCAGGAATCATGAAACAGGATAAACCAAAATGCTGGGGAGGATTCTCAGTCATCCAGGTCACAGTAATTCCAAAAAAGTTGAAAAACAAACCACTGGACTTTGTTTTCCAAGTTTTAAGACGTTTTGCTTCCCATCCAGAAAGCTTTCTCAATTCAAAGTCTGAAGTAGCGTTTGAGTTAAACCAAAGGATCCCTTTCAGTTTTGCTTTGCTTAAATTTTCTATACTTCTATGCTGTGTCACAGCTAGACAAAGCCTTTATACAGATCAGCATCATAACTTTGATTGTGTCCATCCATAGATGAACTGAAAACTTTAGTTACTTTAGTAGTTTGATCAAAACTATAACCTTGTGAATCATTTAGATTTATTACAGTAAGAGAAATCTATTTAATATATTCTATTCTCATGATTTTGGGAGCCAAAATTTAAATTCAATTACTCAAAAGAAAATGCAATTTTAACATAGATGTGAAGGCCAAAACAATCAGAGAAAAGACTGCTGATTTCAGAGTAGTATAGTACTGGAACCCTCCACATACAGGAAAAGCCAACAAAGGTCGTTTCTTAACAAGGTTCTTCACACAGTGCTGAAAACTATGAGTAGAAAGAAAAATCAGTTATCGACTGCAGCTGGGGTCAAAGCTTTAAAGGTAACCACACACAGATGAGTTACTTCTTCATCAGAGAAAATTCATGATATACCTTCCTCTGATTAAGGAGAAACCAGAGCAAGACTGTTAGTATTATTTAGTTATGCAAAGTCTTTTATTAAATGTTGCACCTCGTATGGAGATACGTAGAAGTTTCAAACTTTGGCGGAAGAGTGGAAAAGCAAAAAAATTAAAGATAGTCAAGGTCCAGTGAGAAGTTTTTTTAGTCAATGATGATAAAGGGGGATATTTGACCTCCCCTATTGGTTCACCATATTTCATTGAGTCCAAAATCAGAGCAGCCATGGACCAAGAAGTTTTATTGCACTTAATGCTCTCTGGAGCTGCCAAGCTTTACTAAGAGGCCGATTTCATTCTTCAGCAGGATTTGGCAAAGAAAGTAAAAAGTATGAATAATTGGTTTAATGTGTTGATAAGTCAACAAACCGGCTTGACGAAATTTCAGAGAAACTGGAATTTGAGTTTTTTTACTTAAGACATAATGATCAAGAATAACAGAAATAAACTGTTGAACTACAAATCAATTAATAAATCACAAAATCGTTGAAAACTTGGTTTATTTAAATAATCATTTATATAAGTGGAACTGAGCAAGACTAATGACAGTTGCTCAGCTCGGGGCGGCTGTGACACATTAAGTAGTCATCTTCTAATCCAAAATTTGACAGTTAAATTCCAGCTTTCTCCTACCATGTGCCAAAGCCATTATTTGCAAGCCAATGTACAGTACACATTGTTGTATGTACTGTATGTGAGTGCATCTATATGAGCAAGGTTGGGTGAATGTGGCTCTAATACAGAGTACTTTGACTGGTGATTATATCAGTCATGGCTATACAGATTCAGTCCAATTACATCATATACACATTATACACAGTCTGGTGTTTTCAGATGTCTTAATTTCTAATAAATACAATGATTATTTGCTTACAGCAAATTAAAAAAATACATTTGAGATTAGAAAATTACAGACCAATCAGACCAAAAATAAATTATTTTTAATACAGAAATTTGATCTATAGGGAAAGTAAGTATATCACCTATTTAAAAGTTGTAACAAAATGTACTTTTAATCTGGCAAAAGAGCCCCATCATAATATATATTATTTAACATGATATGATAATAATTTCCATATATATCCAAATATTCTGATCTATAGATATGAACCTATGTCTCCTCCTTTCTTTGTTACTCACCAATGCAACTGTTCTGCAGTGAATTGAGCTTGAATCCTGCCTCACAGTCGCAAGTATATCCAGACTGCACAGGAACACATTTTCCTTGGCCACATATACTTGGAGAAGTAGTACATTTGTTAATGCCTATGAAAGAGGAAAAAGATGTACATGGTCATTACCCAAAAAAAGACAATAACATTTCTGACCCGACATTAAAGGAGCCGTAAAACATTAAAAAGAGCATTCCTGAAACACATGGAGCTCCGTGGGTAACAGTTTTGCTAGTTTATAGGTGGAGACTTGGTCTGGTTTAACAACAGTGTAGAGGTCTAACAGGTGGTTACAAAGATTAATAGCAAAAAAAAAGGGGTCAAGCAGCACCAAGCCTGACATTAGCTTCGATCCTGCCTTCTAACTAAAAGGGGTGAGATAAAACAAAGACATGAGTTGATTCTTAAAAGATGAGAAAAGCTCTATCTCTCAATGACATCTGTAATTCTCTTCACTCCTTTAATCGGTCTGTTAATCATAATTTAAAAGTTCTTCCCTTTTTTCTTTTCACCTGTTTCAATCTTTTTTTTTACATTTGACCTTTGTTCACTCATGATGACAAACCCATCCTAGAGGCACAATCACCCTTGGTTTCCTCCTACCCTATGAGAAGCACATCAGCTCAAAGCCAATTTGGCTCTGAACTACGGGTCAAATAAAGCTCTCTCCAGCTTTACTTTGGATAAGCTTACAAAAATGCCTTATAAGAGGTCCCGCTGTCTGCCAGCTGTTGACAGAAAACATAAAAAATGAAGAATCGGGCTTCTTTTTTAAATGGTAGCGCTACAGCCCTCCTCCCATCAACTAATTTAGATTTAAGATGTATGTACCGTTATGACATAGCTTATTTTCTTTACTGCTTTCTTTTTTTCTTACCAGTGACGGAAACCCGGGGGCTTGTTTCTTTTAAACCTGGTCTCAAGTTGAAGCCAAGGGAGTCTGGAGAGGTCTCTACAAAAAGGAACGAGGAAGGTCTTAAAATACTTGTTTATAAATGAGCAAAAATAAAAAAAATATTCTGGCTACTACTATATAATTAATGTACAAACCTTATACTTAGGTAACCTACAGTTCATACATAATTCAAGGCCGTTTTTGCATCACAGGATAAATGAAAGAGTTAATATTCTAATTAAAAAGGGCTTACTGATGAAGTACTAAATGAGGCTGATTTCCCCCAAAAGAATTTCTGAAGCTTTGGCTTTTATTAGATACTCCATTATAAGATGTCTGTGACTTGAAATGTCACATTTAAATGAAGATTGTAAAGAAGTATGAAGCAATTCCTAAAATATATCTAATCATCTGCACAAAAACTTTGTATTGTTCAATCAACTGAAATGAATCAAAAGCTTGGATGTTGAAATGAAAGAGATATAAAGATAAAAATATTTCTATAAAGATGTGTATCAAAGACTATTACACCCTCAACTACTAATACTTGTTTAGTTAATGGTTTAAATTATTTCAAATTTTACAGAATGGGACTGAACTGGCTCCTGTAGCATGCATGACCTCGTGCACATGCTGTGCTAAAATAGTCAATGTTGCCAAGCACAGCTTAAACTCTAGCTGTAAAATGTTTACAAGGTTTAAAGCAAAGTAATAAGTTTGTGATGCAGGAATATAACTATTTTTAAAAATTTTGGCAGCACACTGCTGAAAATGAAATAAAACATGAGCCTCTTTTTGCCTGTCATACTAAAACAAAGTGGACATGCTTATGTTAGTTAAAACGTCAAGTTTTAAACAACAAAGGAGAGCAGATATGCAGATGTTATCATAACTGCGTAAGCAAGAAGTCATAATATATCAGAGCATAGCTGTGCATGTGCAAACATAGCCAAATCATTAATAAATTAGTTCAAAACAACATTAGACATTCTACTGTTAGCATTGTCCCATTACAATCAATTTATATCAAAATGCATAAAACTTGCCAAAATTAGCTCAGCGTGTAATTTACCCTGCATGAAAAGTAGGAAGTAATAAGATGACCTGCTAGGATCAGCACAAACTCAGTAAAAGCTAGAAAAATTAATCATACTAATGGTGATTAATCATTTATAAAGTAATCATTAACTAATCCAAAATTCAGACATTTTATGTATTTTTTGTGATTTTTTTTTTTTTTTTACAACATTGGAAGCTAGCACTGCACTGATTTCAAGTCATCCAGACAAGGCAGAGTTTTAACAATATTATATTAGAAAATTTTTAGCAGCAGATGCATACTACAAACAAAAGAAGATCTATAATATTGTGTGTTATAAATAAAATGTTATTCTCTTTAAAAAGTGAAGGGAATTATATGTGTACTTACATCTTTTTTATATATTTCATTGACTCGCAAAATACGTTTAAGTGGTTAGAAATAAATTCAGGATGTAGTCATTTTCCATGTTGTTTTTTGATTATTGAACAGACCAATTAATTGAGTACTTGATTAATAAACAAAAATTTAAATGCATCTCTAATTAGCAAGTACTATCAAAACTAAGTGTAAACATGACAGCATAAGCATAGCTGGAATAGCAAAAAGTCATGTCAAAACAGAAAGCAGACATAATACTTTAGGTATGACCTTTTTATCAAGAAGCCATATCAAAAATTATTTGGAGCATGCTATTATTATTATTATTAATATTTTCTTTTTGTGAAAAGTTCATTGCAAGAAGCAAAATGTGAGACTATAACTAGAAGCTTTTTGCAAAAAGTCTAATATGTCTTTAGAAAAACTTAACACTGTTCAACAATAAAAATCTTTGGAGGCATAATAAAGTATCTATGGCTTTAAAGAAATAGGGATATTGCTGCATGCAAAAGCTAAGTCCGGGAAATCATGCCATAATGATTAAGTAGTTATTATTCTGTATAAATATGGCATTACTGATTTATTAAACTGGGAATCTACTTGGAAATTTGTGTTCTAAAATTTAAGATTCGTTACCTGATATTTATAAAACTTTAATCAAGACATTTCTGCATCATGTATTAATCAAAAAAAAAGTTGTATTGTTAGTATATAAAAGCCACGCAAAGAACATGAAAGGAAAAAGGAAAAAAAATTGGAGCAAATTCAAAGTATAACTTATTATCAAAAAGATGATGCATTAAGAGGGGGGTAGTCACAATAATTTGCAGAGGGTGAGCAGCTTTATGATATAACCTTTTTGTAATAATTTCATGCTTTAAATCAATATAAGTCATGCCTTAAGGTTTACAGCTGTATATTAAATATACCTTTATTATAAAGTGTTACCTGCTGTTTCTTACAACATCAGGTTACCACTTATTGCTAGATGGTATAAAAAGAGCTCACTCTTTTTCAACTTTTAAAAACAATAAATCAAAATAAATCAAGATGACACATTAAATGTAGGCAAACTCTAGACTTTAATGTCAATATTTTCACTGGCGGGAAGGCAAGGACTGAGACTGCCACTGCTGAGCTGGGGGAATTCATAGCAAACACATTACATGTCTGCGCCTGACTCTAATACTAAATCAAACTATGCAAGTCCTTAAACGACAGGTTTGGAGTAATGTTCTAGTGGATAAACGGAGTGAACATTTTACCTGGATTGTAAGGTGGTGAGTCGGTCACAACAGCTGGCTAGAAAACAGACAAATATTACCCATGAAAAACAGTTGAGGCTACATTTTTTACCGTCGTATTAATTTCTTGCCTGCTCTTGTTGGTGAAGTCTCTGCTAATTTATTGTGTCTGTTGTCTACCAAAATGTGGTCTAAATATGTTACATAATCCTTACAAGCCCAGCAGCGAGTACAGCTTACGCATATTGTCCTCAGAAAGAAAAAAAAAACATTTCAAAACTATATGCCAGGAAGTTGACAGAGAGAAAAAAAAAAACTTACCGGCATCAGAATTTCCACATCTGCAAAAAAAAAAAAAAAAAAGGAAGAAAGAAACAAGGAAAGAAACAAAGAAATATGTATTAGTTCTAAACTCTACTAAACAGGAAATTTCCAAAAAGTCTTTTTTTCTAAAAATAAAAAGAGTAACAGCATATACAGTACCCAGTGAAAGCATGCATTCATTTAAAAATAAAAAAATCAGTTTTCAAGGAAATATTTTTTTTTCAATATTGTTATCATTTAGTCGTAGGGAAATGGCTGTTCTAATCGATGCATTTCCGAATTCTCCCAAGTGGTGCCCGACTTTACACGAGTGAATAAAGAGAATGTGATTGGTCGTTTATCAAGGGGGCGGGATTGTTGTGGCGTAAGGTTCGCAAGCAAGTTTGGTTGTGGTCGGTGTCTCAGAAGCATCTTGCTAAGCACTAAACAACTTAGTGCTAGTAGGTTCTCAATGGGAAATTCCATTGGGACCAAGTAGCACTAAATTGGTGACTTAGAAACGACACTGTCAAGCTATGGACAGCGGAAACATGCAAGAGGAGGAGAGTTTTGTGTCGGAGGTCGTGGATGACTCTCCTCCGTCATACATTTTTTATTTAGAGGAGGAAAGTGAGGACGAAGACATTGTGGAAGAGGACGCCAGGGCGGCAGAAGCTTGGTTTGGTGTAGAAGGCTTACAGCCGTACATGTTTGAGCCCTTGCCTCACAACGCTGCCTGTTCTGTTAGCTCTACGCCTGCAGAAGACACATACATCCATCCACGTGAACACTGGAACGTAAATCTATGGTAAAGTAAATGATTCTTATTTCAACCTTTGCGTATATTAGCTGCGACATATGAATCAAGATGCTATGACCGAAAACATTTGATTCACAGATGACCGTTGATATGTGATTGGCCGAATTCAGGTGTACAAGCTGACGTATAACTAACTGGCCTACATAAGATAACAGAAAAAACCCCACAGATTTTAAGAGACAATTTTTTAAAATAGAAATGTTCTAACTTTTAGGACAATATGGTCTGACAAAGAGTTCATTTATATACATGTTTAAGCCAGGATTAATTGACATTTGAATATGACTTCCCTACGACTTAAAGTGATGCACCAAAACGACAGAATAGCAAACGTTGAAGGAGAATGATGGTGTTGTGACGTATGATATGCATTTGCACTAACCATCTTTCCTCATATAGCCTGTATTACCAGTTGCCCTGATATATCTTAGTATTTATTAAATAGGGTCCATGTGGTTATAATTTAATCTGAGCATAAACAAGTTTTCCTGCGAAGACCAAAGAGGTTTGTGAGAGAATATTACTGAACAAACAGCATCAAGAGCACCAACGAACACACCCAAGAGGTAAGCAATAAAGTTGTGAAGACATTAAAAGTAAGTCTAGTTTAAAGTACAGCTCATTATATGAAGATATAAAGAGTATATTCTAAAGCTGCAAAACCTACCAACACATTGCATAAACAATTGTGCAAGGAGAGCATTTATATTTGATTGTGCAAATAGACCCATGGTAACTTCGGGAGAACTGCAGAGATCCAGAGCCTTGGGGTTAGGGTAGATCTCTTAACAGGATAATTATTAATTGGACACTGTGTACATCGGCCTGTATGGGGGAGTGGTAAGAAGAAATTCATAAGAAGTCATGGTTGGACATGTGGTTAAAGGTGCTCTAGTTTAGTGAGAGCAAAAACTTGTAATTGTTTGGACAATGTACAAATGTTTCACTATATGGGAAACATGACGATGGAAAAAATCTTGCTGTTTGGATATTTTTCCTCAGCAGGAGTAAGTTGGTCAGAGTTCATGGGAAGAATGATGGAAGTAAACACAGAATTAAGGCTGCAAAGGATCTAAGTCTGCAGATGAATTTCACCTGTCCTGCAGGAAAACAACTCGAAACACAGACTGAGATTCAACAGCATCAAAAGGTGGATCTACAAAGGGTTAACACAGAGGGGGCTGAATATAAATGCATGATGCTTTATGTGCAGGACATCTTCAAAAACATGCAAAAACTTTTACTTCACATTTACACACCAGTTTATTTCGGTATATCTCTCACCCTCATCTTCCCCCAAAAGACAATAAAGTTTAGGTCTGTTATGTGAAAACAATGAAAAAAAGTTTTAATTTGAAAAGGTTTTATTTAAGCCCAACTTCAGAAAACGGATACTTAAGAAATTAAAACACAAACATGGATGTGAAAATCCTTGATATGAAGACAAAAATCTCAAAATATTTATAGAGCTGTGTGGTCGAATAATAAAAAAAAAAACAACTGACGCTGCCAATAAAACTATGTCTCCAGCTTTAAGTTAGGAAAATATATTCATATAAAAGAGATGTTCTGTCTATGATATTTGCGAGGTGCAGAGAAGCCCATCAGGGTTTCATTTTATTGGTTAGGAAAGAATGTAAACAACTTTGAAAACTGTTTGTGGTTGTATAAAAATGTACTTGGGGGAATCAAAACATCCGATTGATTTTTGGCTTATTGGGAGAAAACTAAAAAGTTACCTGCTGGTAGTCGATGTGGTTGTCGACCTGATTCTGCAGGATACTGTGGTGTCTCAGGGTACTGAGGTATTCGAGGTGTCTCGGGGTACTGAGGTATTTGAGGATTCTCTGGGTACTGGGGTATTTGGGGTGATTGGGGATAGTTGTTGTGTCGTGAGGGCTGGGAGGATGGGAACTCAGAATACCCGTCCTCTAGAGTCACTCCTGTTCTCTGGAGCTCGACATCTTCCAGCTGCCTGAGAGAAATCTGCACATCTGAGCGTGAGTATGTGTATCCATGACCAGCTGGGCAGATCTCCTTGAAGTGGTCTGTAGGAAAGGAAGCACAAGAGCAAACAATAAGTGATAAAAACCATCATATTTGCAGTAAGAGCTAGCAATAATCAGATTCAGTCTGCCATCTGCGAAACAATGTCAACAAAGCTGTCTTCCACATTTATATGTATAACATATCAACCCCTTATGTGATCAAATAGCAAATTTACTGCAGTACTTCTAATGTGTTCAGGCTAGGGGTGTGGGAAATAATCGTTTTGGCGATATATCGTGATATCCGGCTGCCCAATATAATATCGA
>NW_015151124.1:318638-365459 GCF_000732505.1 Cyprinodon variegatus
CCTAAAACATTGATGGGAAAATGGGCTACCTCTGCACCACCACTCTGGCAGAAAGCGCTGTGGAGCCCTTTAACTGTGCGTGCAGCACCAAATCTGTATTTGAAGCAGTCACAGTGGAAGAAAACCCCAAACAACATGGATACCGTAATAATACCTAATCAATATTTTCAGATGAAAATATACAGCACTTGCTGTTTTATCTCATCATTTAATTTTGATAGCTGGGGAAAATATGGCAATATATAGTGATACTGCAATATCGTGATAATATCGTATCGTACCATAGTATCGCAACATGTATCGAAGCGCAACACTCATGCCAATACTCACCTCTAGTTCAGGCAATTTCATTTCTCTACATTAAATACTTAAGGATCCAGACTTTTTATAATCTCTAAGAGTTGCCTCAATCAATTATTTCCTGACTGTATGCCAACTTTTCAATTCACAAGTCTTTGGTTATTACTAACTGATTTACTACTGATCTTAGGCTAGGTTCACTCTGCAGGTCTTAATGCTCAATTCCGATTTTTGTAGCCTTAGTTGCCAGAGTTTTTAATAAATCTTTTGGAGATTTTTCTTTTAATTTAATATTCGTTTTGTAATGTTTGTATGTAATTACTTGAGCCAATGTGCCGTGCTTTAATCTAAATTTCTTCATTGTAGCTCTGTAGTATGACCAGGTTTGCCTGCTTGAAGGTGAATCTTTGCATTAGTCTGAGTGTTTCGTTACCTCTAGGTTATAGGAGATTTAAGAAAGATTGTGGTAAAATCTGCACTTTAAGACATACACACAACGATGTTTCTGAAGCTAGTAGTGTATCATATAACAGTTATTGACGCTTGAACAGAGCAGGTTTAGAGGCGGGAGAGTAAGTGGCTAATGAGGGATTTGGCGAGC
This sequence comes from Cyprinodon variegatus, assembly GCF_000732505.1. Lineage (NCBI taxonomy): Eukaryota > Metazoa > Chordata > Actinopteri > Cyprinodontiformes > Cyprinodontidae > Cyprinodon > Cyprinodon variegatus. The sequence goes on from NW_015151124.1 coordinate 319,540, forward strand.
AAGATTAAAGACAGCAGACTGCACCTCTTTGTTTCTGAGCCCAAAATGCTCCAGCAATGGTGAATCCATTAGAAGAGAGAAAACCTGTGTCCCCTACCTGACCTACACTGGTAACTCTGCGCCAGAGGGATAGAATCTGGAATAGAAATATGAGCGATGACAGATATGTGGTCCATGTAAATACAGGAAATGTGGATATGATAGGCTAGTGGCTGATGATGTTAAAAAGGAGGGAAATGAGTGTATAAGTGATGAGGATCCACATCTGAAGTGTAGAGTAAACTTAAAAGATCTCCTTATACTAGTTCCAGTGCTTTGCTCTGAGCATGGCTTTAACATCTTGTCCAGCCATGCAGAGACACCACCTACAATCATCCAGCAACTATATACAGCACGGAGGTCTTTGAGTAGGATCTCATCTAGAAAAATCCCCAGAAATCACTTGGCAGCATAGAGGCTTCATAAAACCAATTCAGTTTCTCTCAGAGACTTTGAAGATTAGATCTGAAAGAAGGAGAAGATGACAACTACTTGCCATGTTTCACTTGGCAGTCAGTGAATTTTCTGCTGTGCATCTTTGCTTTCCGAACATTAGCGGGGTTTCTCTCTAAGGGCTGGAGCGATAACACATGGCTGACTTTCACCATTATGCAGCCTCCAAAATATGAAAACTGTTATGTATTTGGTCATTTTCCACTCTAAACACATCTAGTTATTTTGAAATACTTTGCATGCCTGGCAGACAGGAGAATGGTGACTGAGAGATAAATATTATTTGCTTGTGCTCTACTGACCATTGCTCTCTATCTGATAGTATTACATGTAAAGTTTCATATCTGCAAAAACATTAAAACCTGCAAAATGTTTCTTGGCTGGGAGAGTAAAAAAAAAAAGAAAAAAAAAAAGAAGAGGCATATTTTTTAGACAGCACAAAGACATGCAACAGAATTTTAAAGAAAACATCACCTGAACCAGGCAAAGGACACCGCTCACATCCATCACCCCAGGCCTTGCCAACGCGGCTGCAGCAGCATATCTGCTTGGTTATGTGATTAACAAGAGGCAGAGAGCAGATTCCAGATGAGACCGATCGGTAGCATGAGGCCCTGCGGTCAGACACTGCCTTGTCAGCTGAAGGGAAGTCAGAAGATCTATTATATTCTCATAATTGACATTTTTTGGGGGGCATTTTAAATCAAGGATGAAATCAAGTATTACTCACAGACGCAGTGGCTCCTGGCGGCATCTAACATAAAACCTGGTTTACATGTGCACCTGTAGCTTCCTCTGGTGTTGAGACATTCAGCATTCTTACATATCCCTGGTAACAGGCACTCATTGATGTCTGCAAAAAAGCAAAAAAACACATTTCGTCAGACGTCAAACAGAGAGAACCTTCTAATTCTGGAAAAACCATGAAGTCATTTCTGAACTTGAGCTGAACTTCCTGAATAAACTTTATACATCAAATCTAGTGCAATGTACTTCCCGGGGAGTACACAAAGCTTTCGTGCATGCATGTCGGCAGACATGATGAAAGTCAAGGAAATGCACTCATTGGGCAGGCATTAAAACATTTGCAATAGATCTTGAGGCTGTTGAGAGCTGACGAAACTTGGAAACATCAAGGTTGTAAAGTTGTTTAAAACCAACAAGATGAGATGATGAGGGAGAAACATGCATGATAAATTTAGATTTTTTCTTACCCTGTTAAACATATTTGAGTTTTCATTAAAACCCAAAGACCATCCCTAAATGTGTGAAAACATGTCTTTCTTAAAGGCTCAAACCAAGGGTTTATTTCTGTGCATTGATAATGAACAAGGATACAAAGATAATGTAAAAAAAAAAAAAAAAAACATATAAAAAACAGTGCCTGATAACAGCACAACAGGATAATTAACATTAGGCAGCTATGGTTGAGACAACCAGCTAGTTTTACAATTGTGGGATGAAAAGAGAAAAGTTGGTTTTCCATCTTTTTTTTCTCCACACTTGTTTAGACAGCCAGAGGTAACACAACCTTCTTTAATGGCCATGGTATCACAGTTGATAAGCCAGGGAACAGGCTTTCAGGAGGGAGTACAACATTCAATCTTAGAAATAGCAAAACCAACTGTGAGGCAATATGGTATAAATGGTAAACTTTTCCCACTGCAGATACACAATTTTAAATATCTCTCCTTTAGGGTGTCTAATAATCAATCAGCACCTGCAGTGATCAGTCTGTCAAGCCTCCAAAGTTCCCTGATGACACCACTCACATCGGACTTATCTCTGATGGTGACTAGTCCTCCTACAGGTGGGAGGTGAACCATCTGGTGACCTGGTGCAGGGAGAACAACTTGGAGCTCAACGCTCTAAAAACCGTGGAGTTGGTTGTGGACTTCAGGAAGAACTCCCAATTGACACTGTGGAGTCATTTCAGCTTCCTGGAAACGATCATCTCACAGGACCTAAAGTCGGGGCTGAACAGACCCCACTTCCTCACCGCCTAAGCCGCCTAAGCCGTATCTAGACCCACAGCATATACATACAGATCACGCTCAAAATTGAGCATAAATCTAAAATGTCTGCGTCAATCTCAGTGCGACACACTGCTGCGGGGAGTATAACCTGCCCTTAAGGCGTGCAGGGAAGATTGTGGCTGATCCCTCGCACCCAAACCACAAACTATTTCAGACACGTCCCTCTGGCAGGAGGCTGCAGTCTATCAGGACCAAAACCTCACACCACAAGAACAGTTTCTTCCCATCTGCTACCAGTCTTAATAACAAGACCCAGGGACCCCCTGTGGGACTCACACTGCCTCTCTCTCTGCCCCGTTCAGGACCTACAAGCTACACCAATGTAGCATCTCCAGACCTCCTGCATTACATTAACACACAGTCTACCGTGTATATAGTATATATCTATATACTATATATTGTATATAATATATTGTATGTTTTATATTGAATATAGCTATAGATTCTGTACTGTCTGTGCCATCAACACCAAGTGAAATTCCTTGTAAGTAAAAACCCACTTGGCAATATATTTGATTCTGAATCAGATTCCTGATCTCTAGTTTTATAGGATTAAGTTAAAATTAAAGGAGGGGTTCACCTATTCTGGAGTCAGTAAACCAAACATAAATCCTGTTAGTGTGTAAGGCAGGAGAACAGGGGACATATTTAAGGTGCTTAGTCATGCAATCCCACTGGGACCAGGCAAAGTTTGTTGTTCTGCCGTGTTAAACAAAGACTATATCATTAGGTCTTTTCCCATTGCTTTGATGACTGGAACCCGACAGCCCGCCACCACAGATTTTCCCCAATTCTAATTAATCTGCTCTTGTTTGCTTGTTTTGCTTCCTGTTGGAAAAAGTGAGCTTATAAGGGATTTGAAGCTGATAAATTCTGAGGAATGAGCAAATCCAAAGGTCACAATGCTCCTTTTGTTTCTTATGGTTTCTTCTTTTCTATGTCTGCTTCCTTTTTACATGTTTTTATCTCTTCAACGAAGCCCAAGCTTTGAACTTAAGCCTGAGCCATTTTTTTGTTTTATCACAGTGTAAACACACATGCCTGTATTGACATAAGCTATTAATTTGACTGAGCCCAAGATTGAGCACATGCTATGAAGACAATCAGGTGGACCCCTGATGGAACTCCCTACATCTACAGACTTCTGGTCCGTGTTGTGAGAAAAGGTGCTGGAGTGACTTTAAGTTTAAGAAGCATCTGATCAGTGTACAGGTCAGAATTCGTCACATGGGGTCTTTAATGCGCCATTCGGCCTGGTCCCAGATTAGCGTTATTGTTACAGTCTACTGCTGAGATGATTAAGATTGAAACTGACTTTCATGACAACCTGTCATGACCAGCACTAATCTCAAGATCTGTTTTGAGTTCACGCTTGGTTGCTCGTGCTGGGTGTAGGTAGCCTTTAACATGATTGTTTTTACAGTCTAATTGCAAGGAAAAAGGCACGTTCACCAAGTGTCAAACAGTTTCTGTGACCTTACCTCATCTTGCCTTTTCTTGACTTGAAAAGTAAAGTTCATGTAGTTACTTGTGAAATTGTTCATGAAGTGTCAAAAAAAAATCAGCGAAATCTAACCTCTCTTTCCAGTATGCATCAGCTGTAATCAGGGTTCCTAAACTTAGTTCAGAGATGACTTTCTTCAGACTTTTCTAGGTTGCGTTTGTCAGAATTCTCAGGTTAATAGCCTAAGAGTCTATTTCAAAATACGAATGAAAAGGTCCATTACAACATTATGCAAAATATGTTTAGAGAAGCTTTAAAAACCTTGATCCTGCACAGAGTCAAAGGAAGGCAGAACAAAAAGAATGGAGTAAAAGAAGAGCTGCAAAACACAAAGAAAGAAGAAAGGAGGGAGATCATGTAGAAAGGGTTGAAAAAATGAAGAACTTACGCAACAAAGAAAGGAATTAATTATTAAAGGCAAAATAGGAAGGTGAAAAGGAAGTAAAGATAGCTGAACATAGGGATGGAAAGGTTGATAGAAAAAAGGGCTATAACACATAAGGAAGGGAACAGCAGAAGGAAGCCAGAAAGGAGGAAGAAAAGAAAAGAAAGAAAGAACTGCCAGGCTTCAAATGAAAAAAAAGAAAGAAAGAAAAATACAAAGGACTAAAGGGGGGATAATAGAAAGCAAGGAGGGGCAATTAGTTAGGAAATAACAATTTTAAATCCAAATATTTTCTGTACTCATTTTTGTTATTTTCATTCAGAAATTCCAAACGTAGAAATCAAATGTGGTACTTTTTTGTTTTTTAAACTACATAGGTCCCTTATGTAACAGAGAAAGTTGGCTTCATTCAGACTTCAAAGCTTCAAACTAGACCAAACAACATGGTCTAAAAATGGAATCTATTTAAGGATGTCAACAGTGGTTTACAAACACACATTGTTAAGAAACATAACAGGCAAATTAATATTGATCCGTCAGGGAGTAGTTAGGATGATGAATGTCAAATGTGAGTGTTTTAAATTTGCTGTTAGCTTTTATTTAGATAATTCAAGATGTCAAAAGAATTATGCAAGACTCCCATCAACTATTCTTTGAAGTGGTATATGAGTAACACGACCTTCTACCAGTGCAAGTTTACCACCCACAACAGAGCTTGCTCATGCATTTCTGTTGGCCTTTCATCTAACAAGCACAGCTACACATGGACCATTCAGCTAGATGAGTTTCTCCAAAGCAGCATCTAAAGATAAGGAATAATTCAGAGCACTCACTGAGTCATTGAAGGGAGTCTTTCACACTCTGGGGAGGATATCAATAACTGCATTATTTACATAAATACAGTTCTTTAAAAAAGTTTTTATATCCCAGCTGCTCCTCAAGATTTTTTTTAAGCTACAACCAGAAGTTGAAATATTTTTATTGGGCTTTTATTTAACACAAGCATAACAGGGGAGTCACAATGGTGTTAATTAAATCCAATCATAATGTATTGCATTAACATATGCTGAAAAACACATTGAATATATTACTAAAATGGTTAAAAATAGCTGTTGTGAAGTGCTCTGGAATAATAAACTCCATGATTGCTTTTTCCTCTCTGTTCTGAGTCCCTTTAGGAACACCCTCCCTAGGGACAACGTAAGTCGAATCTTTTAGCGTGTTTGGCCATTCAGCATCGAGCAGCTAATTTCATGACCCGCCTTTGGCCCGCCCCTGCTCCAAATCTGTCACTTCCTCAGTGGAATTGACAGATTTTTTTTTTTATGTTACCTATTTCTCACTGGTTGCTTCAATGCACAGAGGCTCAAACCTCAAAAGGGATTTCATATATACTGTAGAGACTAACAGGGCGCTTCCTGCTCCTCCAAAGTGGCTCAACAGCTGAATAATGCGCAACACACTCATGAAATCAAACGCATTATAGTGCAAATTTCATTCAATTTATTGACTATATTTAAGAAATTTTAACCAATTACTTTATGAAATTGACAGGTGGAGATTTAGCCTCCCTAGTAATCAATGACAAATTTAATCAACTGTTTAAATAGTTTCATAGAAAATCACTTCAAAGGTAGTTAGGGAACAATAGTGGAAAAAATCTGGAAGAAGTTACACCTAATGTATGTTACCTTTAACAAACCATCCCCATTGCGATACATGGCCATGGAAGCATCATGCTGAGGGCATCCTTTTCTGCATCAGAAACAGTGAAGCTTGCTCAAGTTTTTTGTGCTCTGTCTTCTCAAACTTTTCGTTTGTGGCAGATGGCTGCTCCAACTCAGCCAGGTTTTCTTAAATGCTATTTTCCTGTCTCTTGCCTCTAAGTAATGCCCAATGTGAGGGACTTCTTTGTAGTTAATGCAATAGATTTTTTGTTTGCTGTTTGTACGTCCAGCAGGAGTAACTTCTACAAGTCAGTGACTTAATAATTAAGTTAACTGGACAACAGATAAAGGTAAATACAGTAAAATATCAGAAGATACAAAAGCGTTAGGATTAAGTTGCAGTTTCACCCCCAGCAAGAAACAAACCCTCAAGATAAAGCCAGAGCAATACATTTAGATGGAAGCATATCTAGTCATAGTCCAGACCTAGGTTATATAAAGGAAGATCTGCTGCTGTTCATAGATACTATCCATCCATATCTAGTTATTTTTCCAGATAAAACTATTGGATAATTCTAGTCTCTAGGTGGGCAAAGCAAGTTAAACCACAACCCAAAAAACTGAACCTGCATTTGCAGCAAAAAGTGGTGAAAAAAAAAGAAAACTCCAATATAGGTTACAAGTTTGAGGTTAAAACGAGAAAAAAAGTGAAAAAAGCTTAAGATGCATGAATACTTTTGCAAGCCTTTTAACAGCAGTAGATGAGATCTATTATGAGACAAGCATTGCTCTTTTCCAATAAAAAACACAACAAGCAGCTGAAAATAGAAGCCACACTTGGGCACGCTGGACGCCGTTCTGAAAGTAATGAAAACCTCCCACAAGAAGCACATTTTTTGTCCTTTTGGCTGCTGGAGAGAGATGTGAAACTAGGACTCAATGGAACAGCAACAGCTACACAGTATGCAGACTTTAAAGCAGTGCAGTAAATATTATGGGCAACTGCCATTTATGGGTTGTTTCTAACAGAATGAATGAGTGACTGGAAAGGGAGAAAGCTTGAAACAATCATAAAAGAAAATTTTAGAAAATGTATTGGCTAGAGATTGTTTTACTGGAAAATAAAAGTGTACTTCTATAATGAAGCCTTTGCTATGTGGGATAATGTTCATATGCTCAGCATATCAAAGAAAACACCACAAAATCTGTGCAGATCAGGAAGTATGTTGAACCTACTGAACCAGATGGTGAGATCTGTCATGGAGGTGTCCAAATCTGCCCACTGAACCATTATGTTATTATACTCCATAGGCTTCAGTAAGCACTGCCTCTTGGATTATGACACTGTTAATCAAGTCAATGGCAAGACTCTAAGCAGACTGTTTTTTGTTATTTCAAGTATCAACATCACTCTTGTCAGCCTTGAACCTAGATTAAAAATCAGCATTCTTTTCCTTGATTTGCAGTCAATGCTTATTTACTAAAGCCATGAACCAAGAGGAATGCACTGAATACTGTAAAATGAGACACACTACAGAGCAGACATTGTGTTTTTGCTTGTTAGATCATAAACCCTGATAATAATTTGATGTCATGCTGCTGTGAGATAGAACTATCTGCGTGTGATGTTTGAAGCTTTTTGGAAAGAAGGATGGCTTTGCTGGTTTTCTAGTGTTGGAATATCTACAAGCCGTAGATCAACTAAATGCAGGAAACACTAAAAGGATCACAAATACTCTCCCTTCGCTGCATGTCGATTGAAACAAAGATCAGATTAGATAAGAACTCTGATCTAATGTTGCTATTGTCCTGCTACAAATAGGCAGTGGATTAAAAGAATAACCTTTTAATTGTTTGACTTACCTTGACAGTGGGTGACATTCATCCTTTTAAACCCTTGGGGACATTCAACTTGACCATTCGCAATTACTGCATATGCTGCAAACAAGAAAAAAAGAAATTACTTAACAGTAAAAGCAAAGAGAAAATTCAAAAAAGCAGAAAAAAATGCTTCAGAAAATGAGCTCACAACCAGCATTTCAGAAATGTTCACATCCTTTTATTTTGACTAAATGATTGTATGTCTTCACTAAATAAAACGCATTGAAATAATGTAATAGATCTTATGGGATGGAACAACAAAAAGTGTTACATTATTATAAGATAGAAAAAGAAAGGGATAAAGGATAATAAAGATTTCTTTTTCCAAATGTTTTATTCCCTTTGAATCTACTATTAGTGGATAAAAAAGTGCAACACTTGAATTAAGTAATGGTGAATCCCAGTAAAGCACAAATACCACTAGTCTACAGCCTCTTTAGCTCAGTATGGCAAAAATGTTAAAAAAATTTACGTTTTTGGACATCAATGTAGCTACATTTATTTGATTACCCTGATTCAGGGCTGAAACAATTAATTGGATTAATCGCTTATTGAAATAATCCTCAACTAGTTTAGCAATCAATTATTCTGTAACTGGAGTATAGAGACCGTAAAACGTGCCTTTAGCTGATATTTTGGCCCACTTAAAGCAGTTATTATACCAAACAAAATAATAAATAAAAAATATATAAATATTTTGCATTTAAGATAAAAAAAAAAAAAGAAAACTGACAATATGCTGTATCAAGAACTCATAAAGTGGAAAAGTTTAGTTTAATGATGTAAAGACTTCTTTAAGGAACCTTTGGCTATCCAATTATTAATCGATTAATACAGTAGGAAAAATGATTGACAGATTAATCGATTTGCAAAATAATCATTAGTTGCAGCCCTAGCCTGATTGAATAGGTATAAATGTCATGGTTGGGGAGGGGTGGCAGGGGGGGCCATATCCAATTATCCTGTCCCAGGCCAGACCAAGGCTGTAAGCTGACCTGGGTTTAAGCACACTTACAAGGCAAAGCCTGAAAGAAAGAAAAATTAGAGGTAACTGAAGCAGGCCCTTGAGAGACTCCTTGGGGAACTATATAAAAAAAAAATATTCTCATTTGAATAAGCATATTTTTGCTATTGCCAGAGCAGAACAGATCAAATGGTGTGTGTCTTGCAGATTTGTGCCTGTATTTGCCTCGATGCAGTTGAACGGTCGATGTCAAAGACCTGAATACATGCAGTCATGGCTGGCATGACAAGCAGTCATGCCTCAAAAAAAGAATTTATTTAAATAATAGAAAGGTTGGTGTAACTGTTACATGGTCAAAACATAATCTGTTCTGCAGCAGGAGTGTGTATGTGTCTGCAAGTTTGACTAGGACGGAGACATGGAGGTGTAAGTGTGCAGTTTTTTGCCTGTGCAGAAACAGAATAGCAGTCGTAGCTGAACCTTTTGTCGTATACACAGAGACAACGGGTTTTTCAGCATTTTATGATGAAAGATCCACCCCATGATTTCTACGAGCAGAATGTGCACATGCATGAAGAGAGATGAAAAGAAGGATGACATATTGTTGGTATGACAGGACATTTTATTTTTACAGTATTGTGCGTTCATATAACAGTCGCAAAATTAGAGGGCTTAAAGTTAGTCAGATTGTCTTATCATTTACCTGGGATTAATACTTCCTATGTAAAAACAAGTTCAAAGATCAGCAAATTAAGTTGAAACCATTAAAAAAAAAAACTTTTCCAGCAGGACAATGATATATAACACAAAACTAAAACCAACATTTTATGATTTGGTAGAGTGTATTTTCATATATTACAAAAGCAAAGTCAAAGTTAAGATGAGATATAATTCTAAATTTGTGGCAGGACTTGAAAAGCGATATTCATAGACTCTCAACACACTACAGTTTCCTAGAATTCTGTTTCTGGAAAGTCTGGAAAAAAAATGTATAGCACTTTCTGGCTTAGATTATTTTACTACACCAATCTAAATAAATACACAATATCTGGAAAGCAAGCCAAAATATTTTTTGATTTCCACATTGTGAATGTCAAAAAATAGATATATATCTATAATCCAGACTTGTATACTGCCAACTGTATGTTTGCCTTTCAGTCCCTTTTTTTTTTCTGCCTGCAACATGCGGTTTTATGTTGGACATGTCATGTGGTTTTCTTATTGAAGGGCTTTTCTCCCTCACATTCCTGCCTTCCTGAAAGCCCACCCTTATGATACACCACACCCACCCATGACAGACTGGACCAAGCAATACATTGCTTTGAATCTGCAGCCAGGGCAACGAATTTGTGAAAACAAATGTGACACATGCCATTTACTAAAGGATCTTTGCTTTACCAGCAAAAACTATGCAAACCTTCCCCTGTGGACTGTTTCATGAGACAGTGTTTGTGAATGAAAGGTGGATTCGAATGATGTAAAGGGCCATCTGGATCCCTAACAGGTCCGGACACGATGACACCTGTTCTTTCACTATGTCACAATTAAGCAACACTGTTTACAGCAAACAGTCTGTGCTTGTTGAGCAAAATAACAACCTGCAAACGATTGTGTTTAATTTTGGCTCAGGTAACTGGAATGTCTGGTACATGAAAAGTTTTTTTTTGGGACTAGGGTCCTGGAAGTTGTATTATGGTCCCGCTGTTACCCAGTCGACCAAGCAGGCTCAGTGTACCTGAGGAATGACGGAGCAGAAGTGGGTCAGGATGAAGGAGGCAGTCTCAGAGGTGGGGGCAGATGTGTCAAAGTAATGCATCTCGTCCTGTACGTCCATCCCCTCATCTTCCCCAACACCCTCATAATCCTACTCAGAGGATTCAGAGTAATTAGTTGTTGTGTTGGAGCGATGGGCATGTCTTCCTGCAGCGACGGGATCAGGGAAACTCAGACCTGAGTGACAGAAAGTTGCATGTGCCAAGGGAAGCCCAGTAGGGGAGACCGCGGTGTCTCAATAAAGCTTATTAGCTGGCAGGAAAAGATCTCTGTAGTCAGTGAGAACTTAAATGTTTTAAAAGAAACAAGTAGTAAAAAAAAAAAATACAAACGCCTCATGTTTCCTGAGAATTATTTCCCATATATCGCTTGGCTGACAGAGCTCACCATTTCCTGATGTGTGCCCTAAAAGTGGCTGTTACTGGAGTCCAGTTGGGTTGATATTTATTGTTCCCTGGGGGCAATTTGTTTGTAAAGTGTCAAAAACCAGCTGCTGAACTTCAGCACACAGATGCTTTCAATGACCGGACTTCAAACTGGCTCCCTTTATTGTTTTCAAACAACATGGGTCCTTTTTTTCTTGCAGACACAGGTACTTGAAAGCAAATATTCTAAAACATTTAAAATAAAGTATTTAAAAAGTAGTGGCCTCAAATTATGCCATTCTGACATACTTGAACTTTGCCTTCCTAGGTTAGCTCTGTTGCTATAAAAAAGAAGACAAATATCTTCCATTGAACCTGCATGAATCGCTTAATCTTTTTCTATCAGGAAGTCCTCATTTTAACATGTAGAGACGGACAGAAAGGACCCATGCAGATGAAACAGTGAAAAGATTATGCCTAAAATTAAACTGCCATATATTAAACTGCCAAGTTTCTGACATCTCCAGGAGTAAACGGAATCGAAGGAAATAGGAAAAATTATATCCAAAAAGTAACATTTGCATGGACCAAATGCCTTGTTGATATCAGTGTTCAGAGCAGAATGGGAAGACTGATTAGAAATGATAGAATGACAAATATAGCTCAAATGATTACTTTTACAGCCTAGGCAAGTAGAATTGCATGAAGAATGTGTCCAATGTTAAATAAAACAAAGTAACAGACTAAGGAACGTAGGTTCCCCAGATTTGAACAATATTAATTTGCAAATAGATTTGCCAGCTCTAATGCAGCATTCAGGTGTTATGGTCCAAATATGGTATAAATGACATTACAGTATTTTCCTGTCCTGCTTTGCATCCATAGTTTATGCTGGTCATGGTGGTATAAGAGTGTGGAGGATATTTTCTTTTTGTGTAATATTTGGGTCTTTATGTATCAACTGAGCATTTTTTTAAAGTCATATTCTACTATAGCAGTGCTGCAGCAAGTGTCCATCTCCTAATGAACACAGTGTAATCCATCATCCGAGGGCTACTTCCAGGGTAACACAAAATGTCCAGAAGCTGAAATAATTTCTGACTGGCTTCTTAAACATGAGAATAAATTCTGTATGCTCACATGGCCTCAACCATAAACCGATCTTAATAATGTCTAATCTAACAGAGCTCCATATGAATGTAGTGAAACAGATTTGCATCAGCTGTGAAAAATCTGCAACACCTTTATGATGCTATCATGTCAATGAGAACTCAAATCATAGAATCATTTATTATAATTAATCGTTATATTACATCTCTACTTTAAAGAGTTAAATGTCCTACAGTACATCAAACTTTCTTTTAGCCAACCAAAGGCACCTAGATCCAAAAGAAAATTAAAATGATAAAGTAATGCCTGAACTGTAGAACTAATTGGATATCAACCTCAAAGACAGCAGTTGCCTTCAAAGCGAAGCTGTCTCTCCTAGTCTGGATGTCACCCATTTTATGATGTCACTGTATCACACCACTTCTGAAGGCTGAACCGTCTGAGACCTCTTAAAGGCCAAAAAAAAGAGTTTCAAAATATAGACATTAGCTAAAATGTCTCCTAAAAGAGCCAATGCAGATCAGGGAGGGGATGGTTTATAGACAACAGAACTCAGGAGTATTTATCATCAGATGCATTAATTAAATTAAATGCCACTTTGACATACATGATGATACATGATTCTGATAATGGAATAGTATTATAACAGAATTAAATGCTAAAACAACTTGTTCTTGGATGACATAGGTCCCTTAACGCTGTTCCCAAAGGAAGAGAAGGTTTGGTAAGAAGTTGCCTGGTGTCATGATGGACTCAGACCAGAACCTTCAGAGGCACATCAAGGCAATTACTAAGTCATTGATTTATCAGCTGAAGAACATATCCAGGATAAATGAACTAATGTCCAATCGGTGTCTAGAAACACTCATTCATGCATTTATCTTAAGTAGAACTGATTACTGAATCAGTGTCTTTATAGGTCTGCTTAAACAGTCCATCAGACAACTGCAACTGATCCAAAATGCTGCTCCCTGTGTTCTCACTAAAACTAAGAAAGTAGAGCAACTCAGCCCAGTTCCGAACTCCTTCCACTGGCTCCTTGTAGCTCAGAGAATAGACTTTAAAATTCTTCTGTAAGTCTATAAATCACTGACTGGACCAGAACCTCAACAGGTAACAAATCTGTTGTCAGTGTATCAACATCCCAGACCACTCAGTTCTTCTAGTTCAAGCCTACACTGTACACCTAGAACTAGAAACAAACATGGAGAAGCAGTTCCTATGCCGAACTTATCTGGAGCAAACTCCCAAAAGACTGTAAAAGTGCTGAAAAACTGAGTTTTTTTAAGTCAAAGTTAAAAGCCCATTTAATTTAGCCTTCGGCTGTTAAAGTTAAACTGCTAACTGAGGTATCATTAGTTTAAGGTTGTGGTCCAATTGTTTTATTTGTTTTACACATGTTTTTTTAATCATTATTTGCTTTTAATATGCTTTTATTGTTCTATTTTTTAAACTTATTACTGTGAAGCACTTTTTGAAATGTCAATGTGCTGAATTGTGCTATACAAAAAAAACTTGCCTAGGCTTGAACAGCTCATCTTTGGCTTTTTTTGCGCTTAGAGGCTCTCAGTCAGCATTTACATCCATTTCTACCATAAAATAATTATCTGTACCCCTGAGTAACACTCCTGGTAAAAAATAATACCACCTGTAGCATAGGTTAAGAACCAGACGTTATTTAGACGTTGTTTTTAGGCTAAATCTGGTCGGGTTGTCATAGTCTTGGTTTAGTCCAGCAACTTTTGTTGAAAATTGGGCTGTATTTGTTCAATCTGATTTTGTACCCCTTTAGTCCAATAATAGATGTTGAACAACCCAGTGTTCAATGTCTGTTCAACGTTTTCACTTTTCAACCAAATGTAGAGCTTTTTTGGAAGTAAATCATGTCGCCTTTTCAAACAGATTTTGCTCGATTATTTGTCCAGGTTTAGTGTCTGAATAAAACAGAGGGACAACTTGGACTTGGGATTAACATTATTTTACAAATAATCTAGACATTTTTTTTAAAGTTTTAATAACTGTGCCATTTCCATGCTTCAATCTATAATTATCTGATTAGAAAATGTAGAGCTGATTAGGCAATGGCTTGCAGGAGTGAGCTCAAGCTGCGCATCATTAGGGTCACCATTGGGCACTGCGGACCCAGACTTGTCTGGTTCCACAGGGAGGACAGACAAAAACCTACCAGTTGTTGTCCATCCATTTAGCCCTATGAAACAAAAGATTTCATCACCCCTAACTAATTTCACATCTCCATTCAATTGTGTCCTGCATTCCATTAGAGAACAATCATTAATATTTGCTTAAATTCTCTGATCTGAACATGTTTTTAAAAAAATGCTTGATTGCCTGAGTTGAGCCAACTTGAATCAGGAAGTCCTTTAAGTTTTGTTTTGATATGAAGATTAATTAGCTCAATAAAAAGCCCTTAAGGGTATTATGAATGAAAAGACAAGTTTAAACACTGAAACAGAATATTTAAGGGAGAAAAACAGCAGACTAAGAAGAAGTGGAATTCAGAGTAATTTGTGTGCCTAAGCCATCCAGAAATCTTTAATAGCTGAATTTATTGAAATCTATCTGTAGACCTCCCAGATGTTAGGCTGCTCCTCTAAGACGATGGAGTGCTCTGGTCCATCAATCAGAGGCCTGAGGGCGCTATGCCAGCTTCTCAGGAGACTTGCTTGCAGACAACCACAGTACTGAGCTTTCTCACTTAAAGTACTGGAAAAATTGAGAAAGAGTGGAAGATGGAAGGAAATGGGATAATTGCCATTCATAGAATACAAACAGGACACCCTCTTCTTAAGGGTAACCTTGTAGGAAAACTGTTAACACCAAAGCTAAGATCTACTTAGAAAACTTCGTAGAAAAGTTTTATGTCCAACAAGCCTCTACAGGATACACTAGTGACATAAAAAAGACAAAGGGCCAAAATAACTCTTGACATAAAGTGAAATGGTTTAGCTTTTTGACAGAGAAGGAAGCTTTTTATATCCAACACATGGATGAAGCATATTACATGCAGTGTGTTTAATTAATTCCTGCTACTGAAGCTAAGGCTCTTCTGTTAGTGCATACACTGAATTAAGATTAAAATCATCTTATTAGAATGGCAATCTAAAATTTACGTAAAGCTGCTTTAGATTGATCATTTAAAAATAACAAATATTGTTTTAATAGTTCACCAACTTACATCACAAAAAATAGCTTTAATTAGCTGAAACACATGTTTTTTTTATTCATTAAGCTATGCATCCTCATCTTTTTTGCTTAGTTTGACGATTTAGACAAAGGCCCTGCTCAGAGGTACCAATGACAGTATGAGCCACATCAAACACATTTGAACCAGACCTGCATTCCTTTATAATCTCCAACTCACTGTGAAATATTAACCACCTGGGATCCTTCCAGGAGAAGGCATGCCACAGTGCATTCTTGTTTCTTAACATAGCTTGGCTCCAATTAAGAAATGGCTTGCAAATTTCCTATCCATCGTCTTCCAACTGGGATTAATTTCTCATCCCAGTTAGGGCTGCTTTACCGTGATTAGCCACGCTGCTTTCCAGCTAATGGCTTCATCATTTTAGCTGTGAAAGAATGATACTAAGACAACATCAGTACATAAAATGCTGTCAGAGATATGTGACATCTCTATCAGATTACAATGAGAAGCTGCGATGGAGTTGTTCCAGCCCATGTGTTCCGTTTCAGAGGCCAAGTAATCCATTTTTTGGATTATTTGGCTGTTAACAACTATTCATGTTTGATCAGAGCTAACAAAATTAGGAAGCACAAGCTGTGGCCTCTCTGTGGAGGTTAGACTGAATGTTTTGGGAATTGATGGAAGATCTTGCAGGGATGAGCTCATGGGGGAAATCTGGAAGTGGTGGTAGTCTGTTGGCCCACTAGAGAACTTTCCGTTTTAAAAATTACACTACCCTGTTATATTGTGAATGGAACTTATAGAAGATAATTTAAATCTTCTTTGAAGTAGAAAAAATGTAATGAACTGTGTGCAGTCTGCATTCAAAGTACGAGTTTGAGTTTGACCAGTACCAACACCTGCTCCAGTAGCTGTGGGAATACTTCGGTCTGTCCAGGATCCAGGTATGAATACAGTGGCAGAGTGATGGATGAGTTTTTGACTAAAAAAAGCTTTATCTTCACTGCACCGTAAAATTGCAAATTTTCCTTTGCTCAATTCTCAGTTCCGTTCCGATCTATCCTCGTGTCAAACATACCTGTCGCTATTCCACTTTGCTCTCATCACCCAATTCGCGCCATTCACATCACTTGATATGTGTCATTTGCCATCACTGCCAAAAAGAACCAAAAGAAGAGTAGAATATGAACTCTTTGACTTGTGGCAACAGATCAAGGAAAAGCTAGGTCCCTTTGGGTGTGGCATTTAATATTTGCCCCAGGGACATCTGATGTAAAGCCTCCCAGAATCGCTGACTTACAGAGTCACAGGGAGGATGCTGCCCATCAGTGACAGATGGAGAAACAAATGGCTTGTGAGACTCCATAAACTGTGAAACATACAGTAAGGGAGAGGTTGCCATTACACTTACAGGAAGTTGGGCTCGGTCAGATTTGGGCCAAAGCAATTTGATGGTACCGCTGGAATTGTTTTATTAGCATCCAAGTCCAATAATCTCTACACCAGTTTCATAAATTGCAATTATACAATGACTTTGGAACTACGTGCAGACCCACTCCACCTCTTCATGTCAGCCAGAAGGATGGCTTTAACTACAGCTTGTTCTGCTTGATCTGGATCTCATTACTGCAGGAATCCTCAGCATGTGACTTTTAAAAGTCCTGGCTCCTGAAGGCTTCGTCTCACAGTGAGAGGGGACAGACTGGCATTCTTGCCTCTGGAATGACCGCTCTCCTCCAAATACACAAACACGCAGTGATTGCCACAACAACATAAATTCCTTGTTCTTTAAGGGTAATAATGTCCAGCTGCATAATAAAATCAACAGTGAAATGCATAAGCAGTGAAGAGATTCAACAAGACTTTAGAGACACACCCGAACTGCAACAGAAGCGAAGAGTTTTAAATAGTGGGTCAAATAAAGCTGGCATAAATACACTGAGTTTATGTTGAGACAAGAAGGAAAGAATAAAAGCCCTGAACTCCATCAATTTGTGCTCAAGCTATCATCTTCTTTCGGTATTAAAAGATGATATGGTGAGCTTAACCTATAGCCAAGTATTATTTTACTGACAACAAAACGCCCAATGGCAGCATTGCCGCTGGGTGAAACCCAATCTAAGACTTTATGGCATAATTATCACATACTCAGTGAGAAACACAAAAGCTTTTGTAAAGCTGTAGGACTCCTCTCTGTGCTAAAAGGTCAGAGCTGAGTAATTCAGAAAGAATATACTAGAGCTTAATGATAAATCCAAAGTCTAAACTGAGAACAATAACAATGAAAGAGAATTGAAAGTATTTATCATGTTGAATCTTTCTCTGAGGCCTTTCGAAGACTGCATGACATCATTTTGACTGCAGATTTTCCTTTCTAACACTCTTTTTATTCTTATTGTGTTTTCCTGCGTGTGACCCCTATCCTACAGCATGCTGCCTCTCCAAAAACAGCCACAAAAAGGAGCAATCAGGCTATTCACTCTTTTTTCACCCCCAAAACATCAAAGGAAAGAGAAGAGGAAAACATCTGGGAGCCAAAAGAGATCACACTGAAGACACAGAAAAAGCAGGAATGAGGCAGGCTGAGGGGGAGCCAAGAAGGAACGGATAGACAACTATTATTGATGGAGGAGACAAAAAGGGTGTGTATCTGCTTTCGATTAAGGTCCACTCAAACATGGCTCACCAGCTGCATATGCGGGCATTGTCATAATATTTTTGAGAAAACTAGGAGATAAATGAATCTGCAATGCAAGGACAAACGGTGAATACAAATTCCATTCAGAGCTGTCAGGACGAGTGGCAGCCCTGGTGTAATATGTGGACAGTTTTGCCACCCACCCAGCCTGCATGTAGCCACCCTGCTGTTTTTTCTCAAACCTACCACAGCTTGGGTTGGAGAGCCCTTAATTTTCTCACTCTTTAAAGGCCACACTGGGTCTTTTTGTTGCCCACAAGACGAGTGGCACGCCTGCCAGGATCTCATCAGTATGCTAAATGGGTTTTTATGTGCATCCAGGGTTTAGTTTTATGGAACTTAAAACCGCTTCATTTTAGCCTCTGGATGCAAGCTTCAAGTATATATCTGTTTAAAGAAGACTGCTTTCTACTAGTGATTATCACAACTGTTCCCCTTTCAATGGTTGTTTATGTTTTTTCAAGGCTATCTGCGGAGTAAGTTTGAGTCAAATCTCAATTATTCAGAGGGGAGGTTAAAATTACATTTTAAACTAAGTCTCAAGTTGTTTTGGCCAAGAGAGAGGAACAAATCCAAATTAATATCTAAATTCTAAGGAACTAAAGTCCAAGTCAAGGTATAATGTACTTGAAGGATAAGTCAAATGAACTCTAAGCCTTTTGAGGCTAAGTTCAAGTATAGTCTCATAACTTTGGGTGCAAGTTTGGGAAGCTCAAGTCTAGTCTCTAGCGTTCAAGGGGGAAATGTACATCCAAGTTGAGTCTCTGGTTTAAGTGTCTCTCTGATTTGGGTCTCAAGTCTTCAAGGTATAAATTTAAGTC
Source organism: Cyprinodon variegatus (assembly GCF_000732505.1). Classification (NCBI taxonomy): domain Eukaryota; kingdom Metazoa; phylum Chordata; class Actinopteri; order Cyprinodontiformes; family Cyprinodontidae; genus Cyprinodon; species Cyprinodon variegatus. Next base: position 338,402 of record NW_015151124.1, read on the forward strand.
ATCTTAAATCTTTGTAGGCCATGTCAAAGTGAAGACCTAAATCTTTAATGGCTAGGTCTAAATTATGTCCCAAGTTAAAAATGTACAAAAACAAGTCAACATTCATGTTTTTAAGCAATAAATTAGAATTAAGTTCCTATTCTCTAATGAGAAATTTTAAGTTAGGTACACAGTAAAGTCTTTGGGGCACAACTCTGGGTCTTGACATCCCTGCCCCTTGGACCTGTAGTTCTTAAGTCCATAAAAGGTAAGTCCAAGGCAGGCATGTAACAAGTGCACAGTCTTTAAACAACAAATCTATGCCAAGTCTGTAATCTTGAAGAGAGGTCTCTATTTCTGAATGGGGCAAGACCAATTAAAGTGGATGGAAGGTAGTGCCCAAAACCCAAGATAACATATTATTATCCATTTAAAGAACATTAGCAAAAATGAGGAACACCAGTTAATGGAAAATGAATGAGATAAACAATATCTGCTTTTGTTAAATTTACAGTTCAGAAGTATCTTTGTAAGAATTCTAGCTTTACAGCAAAAACATACAATTGTTGGCTATAATCTTACTTATTCTGAAAATACCTAAAGTCATCTACTACATTTAATACACTCAATTTGAAAGCATTCATGATCTTGGCACTGATGACTGGCTTAATTATTCATTCCATTCACCTGTCTAACTCTGCCCGGTTTCGAATCACTGCTCATCTGACCCACCTGCTCCTGCCTCTATTTAAAGTGCTTGTATCCAGTTATAAATCCAGATTATTCTTGTTCTCTTGAGCCAGGGGTTAGAGGGTATTTAGCATACCTTATTGTTTCTGATTTACGGATCCTGACCTGTTCTGCCTCTCAACCACTGAGCCTGCTATTCCCGTCAGATCTCAGTAGTGAGAGGGTTTTCAGTGTATCTGAGTGTTTCTGATTACTTGATCCTGACCTGTTCTGCCTCTCAATAAGCTATGGTTACTCTGAGGGGACAGTCATTTAATCATTACATTATATTTTTGAGACTCGTTCCAATGGTCTTGTTTCTTGGTCAAGTTTCTAGTCTCTAGAGAGTAAGTTTAGATTTAGTCTGATACTTTCTTTTTGCTGGTTTGGTACAACTTTACCCAATGAATTATTTCATTATGTCTCACTGTATGGGAAGAGGTTATAAATAAAATTAAATAAAATTTATCGAAAACAAACATTGGCAGTTGACCAAATCAATTGGTAATTCCCCCCTACAAGCTATAGGAAGCAACTAGCAAAACAATAATATAAAGAAATCAAAAATAAAGTGAATTGAAAAATATATAAATTGGATATGCATCAGATTTAAACAGGTTATATAACCAAGGTTAAGAAAAAAAATGTGTTCTGTCTGATTGTTTCTAAACTTAAGGATTACCTGGTTTGGTTGGACACTTCTGGCACTTGTTCAGACCCCAGGAGGCACCCACACTTCCACAGCAGTCATCCTGTTTGGTTAGCCCTGGCAGAGGTTTGCCACACTGCAACAACACAAAGCAATGTTTAAATCTGTGAGGCAAGTTCTTAGGATTACAAGTTAGAGTTTGCATAGTTGTTTATCTTTAAAATGTTTTAACAATGGCAAGGCTGTATGCAAAGCTATTTTAGAATGCTTGAAGAAAACATTTCAACAAAGACAGAGTCCAGTTTTGCAAACCTAAATCTTCTATAAACATCTTTGCATGCCTCATTTGGGTCTTTTTCATGATGGTTTTTAGAATTTTAGCTGATACCTATGATCTAATACAGCAGATTCCCATTTGGAAATATGATTTCTCACTGGCAGAAAAAAGGGAAAAACTTTATCCTTATGCATATTTATGCTTCTTTTGTGCCCAGATTCTGCTTCTTTTTTTTAACACTGTGACCATGAGGTCACAATGTTAAAGATAGCATGCAAAAATAGCTGCAAATAGCATTAAAGTAATCAGATGCTCCACTAGCTCTAACATTATCCAACCTCATGAATAGACATCTCTTTTCCAACTGGGTATCAGTACATAGCGTTTGCAGTTTCTATACTTTATCTTGCTTTTACATTATAAAAATGTAATTTTAAAGGTTATTTTAAAGGAATATAGCTAATATGAATCAATCGCATTTGTCAAACTCTCTCAAAACTTAACATGTTGAAGACTGAGGGCACAATTACTAATTAGTGACACATCTTCGCTATGCTCCGCAGGAAAAAGGCTTACATGCCACCTTGTAAAATAAGTTAAAAAGTTAATATGCTTAATGAGTTATAGCAAAACCAAATAGTGGCTAATAATATAGTTATTATCTTTTGACATAGGAAAGCAAAGCAGTTAGGTACTATAGTTATTTATAGATAGACTGTCTGAGCTGGGCCTTAAGGGTTGTGTATTCAGATCACTGTACAATCTTTGAGGTTTTAATTTGAGCTTGTTTAATCCGCAAAATTTTATCATCACAGTGTTGACATATTTGGGTTGGCTACTGCAATTGAGTTTTCCTCATGTCAAAAACGGCACAGTTTGTTTAATGTTTAGGTTTCAGCCAGGCGTGTCAAAAGTACTCACATTCTTTACTTAAATAAAGCTCCTTTATTTAAATAAAAGATTAAAAACAACTACTCATTCTACTTTGAACTTAAGTACAAAAGTAAAATGACGTTTTTGCCTTGAGTGATACAAACTAACTTTCAAAATCTCTTCTATGCACAAAAAACAGCTTAATTTGACTGTTTTGGTCACTGTGTTGGTGAAGAAGAAATTAAATATCAGTCAGAATAATATAGATTTCATTAAACAGAAGTCCAGTATAAGCAGTTAAATCTTTTTCAGAGCTCTGGTATTCATAGCATTTAAGTTGCAAATAGCAGGGTTTAGCTTTGGCATCGGTTTAGTTCCACTTTAGGCAAAATTATTGTAATAATTTAGTAGAATTCAACCAATTTTGCAAAGAAAGTATTTGGTTTTAATGGTTTAACTTTAGTAGGGGTGACAGTGCATCCAAAATCCTGCATCCTTGAATGTAGCTGGTTGTAACCCCAGATCTAGCTCTCTCTATCTTTGTGTCTTTGGGCATGTTCGAATTGCATGCACTGCTGATGGTGGTCGGAGGGTGGCACCTGTGTATGGCAGCCTTCCTTCTTTCAGTGAGCCCCAGGGCAGCTATGGCTACAATGTAACTTCAATGTAACTACCAGGGTGTAAAAGTGTGTGTAAATATATGAATGACTGTAGTGAATGAATGTATTTTTTTGAAGTCCTCTGATTTGACAGTAAAGGCCAAACAGGACCTTTATTCAAGTTCTTCATATTTGTGAAACACATTTAGCAAATTCTACACAAATAAACTATTTGCAACCTAATTTAATTGCTTACTTTCTAACTTTTGTATTAGTCCGGATGATTAAAAGCAAATAATGATCTCTTTGGGTTTTGCTTCAAGTGAGCAAAACATTATCTTATTTAGATTAAAACACTCATCTACATGCTCTCCAGAAGCTTTCAAAACCTTTCCTTGGACAATGGCTGCCTTTACAGTAATTTTCTCCCTTGGCCTGTGCCCATAAGATCTAAATGATAAAAAAGAAAAAACAATCAGAATCAACTTTAATGACCAAGCTCAGGACCACACACAAGGAGCTTGACTTTGGCTTGCATAGCCCTCATTGCAATCAGCAGTTCAAATCACTGTCATGTCCTGAGTTCCTGTTGCAGACAGCAGATCTTAGAGAAGGCAGAAAAACTGTAAGGATAAACCACTTGTCCCCTTTGTACACTGTAGTATCAAAGTTTTAGAGTAATCCAAAATACCAAGTCATGAAAGTTTAAACATTGCATCTTCTCTCAGGTATGAAGAAATTTTTAATTTTACAAAGAGTTCCAGACTTGACATAGTGCTCAGTCAGCTGTTACCAAAACTATTTTTTCACTAGAAGGCTACCTTTCTTTCACTTAGAAGGAATTGTCCATTATATTAGGCTACGTCATTAAAGGTATGAATGAGGATTTTTCTCAGAAATTAGGTGTCCAGATTCATCTAAAATTACTGATGGCTGGCATTCTTGCACTTATGGACCCCTTGCTGTCATGGTCGTGGTTCTGTTGTACTTTACTTTGCTCCTTGTTTTCTAGTTTCATTGGTTTAATTCCTATTTTGTTGTAGTTTCTAGATTTATGTTAGTTCTCAGGTTTTTCTGTTGTTGTCCTCTGTTGCCCTCTTATGTGTTCCTTTCTCCTTGGCTCCCTCATTGTCTCCTCTCACACCTGCTCCTTATCCGCTCGTTAGCCCTGCCTTTGTCTCAGTCAGCTATTTATACTCTCCCTCTGCTGTCACTCCTTGTTGGTTCCTTGTCATTGCTGTCTTCCCATGCTGTTGTTTACCTCCCTTGTCTCTCCCTGGCTCCTCGTGTTTGGTTTCCCCAGTTTCTGTTTGATTTACATTATTAATTGGATTTTTGGATTCCTGCCTTTGTTTTCTGTTTTTTCATCATTAAAACTGCAAGAAATCTCCTCAGCCTCTCTGCCTCTGCATCAGGGTCCTCAAACATCAACCAAACCTTGAAACCCGCCCAAAATTTTTTTTATCCTTAAACTGTATAAAATGGACACTTGTTTGTCAATCAAACATTTTGCGTACGTACCCCCAGTTCGTTATTTACGTAGGCTCCAAGTGTAACTCATAGGCTGTTTGGCTAGTGGTGTGCCATTACGTCGAAGCACGAAAAAGTACTCCAATGCTTGTTTGCTGCTGCGGCTCTTTGAGGCCATTTGTTCACTGTTTTGTGTAAACTTGAGCATCAATGGCTGAAAACAATCCTGATAAACCTAACTGGAAAAGTTGAAAAGAAGAGGCGTTTCCAGCTCAGAGAACTTTTGCGAAGAAGAGGGCACTGATGCATGTGCACCACTCAAAAGTATACAGTGGTTGGACATGTCTTTTACCACAGAATCTTTTTTCCTACCCTCAAGCGTTACGAAACACAGAATTTATAAATTAAATTTTTATTCTCTGATTACAGAACCATATCATTACACCTGCAGGTGGCATGTCAGTATCCAGGCGGCACTGTTTTAATTTGATGTAAAAAAAAAAATGTAATCAATAAGCTCTATGTGAAACTAATCTAATATTGAAATAACATTCTGAAAGGTTCACGAGTATGTTTCCGTTTTAAACTTTGAACAGTTAGACATCCATTCAGTTCACTTCATAACATTGCGCCTTGGCTTTGTTGTTACACAAAATGTGGAATGTTTTGGTTTGGGTCTGTCTGAATTCTTCAAATTAGAGTTTGGCCATAAACTATTTTTATGTTTATATGTTTGTATGAGAGAGATGGAGAGTGCAATGAAGGGCGAGCAGACGGGATCTGGTGATGTACAGTACACGTCTGTGTGTATTAAAAGGACATTTAACAGAATGTTTTGTTACATTGGTTGATGGCAAACTCCAATTAAGCATTTACAACATATGTTTCTGTGACACAGCATTTAGAGCATTTGTGCTCTTGGCTTTTATTGGTCTTTTAATTCATTTAATCCTTTAACCCTTTAATCAATTTCATTGGTCAGTAGAACCTTGATACCCAAACTGCTAAAGATTCTTTCACTTTGTCTTTAATGCCATTTTTGTAAATTAGCGCTGTCTGCCAAGCGCTGAAAGTCGTAGCCTTATATGGAATCATCGGGGCAGTAGCCATGCAGATTTGCAATTCTAATGAACGTGCGCTCACTTATGCGCAGATGGAATGCATCAGGCTTGGGAGGATCATTTAGGCAACTATCTGAAGTTAAGAACATTATTTGAAACTGATGTGGAGCACGCGTAAGAGCCCACAGTAGGAAAAAAAAGTGAGAGAAAGGTATGACAACAATACGTAAATGTTGTTTCTTAATATCCACTGTTACTTATTACAATACCTGTCCATCCACTGTTTCCTGAAAGCATCTTCCAATGTTTCCATTTTGCAGGATAGGAGTCGTACTGTGACCGTTCGAGTGACCATTGCTGAGCGTTAGTCTGCCGTTCTGTTCCTTTGTGTGTTCATGTCCATTTCCAGGCTGGGAGCGCTGTTGGACAGAGTGAGCCCCCTCAGTGATAGCTGGTCTCTGTCCATGCTGGACTCGGGCTACTTGGTGAATGTGGACCTCAGCTTCTGGCGGATGCTGAATGTGGACGTTTACCAAGGATGGGTGGAGAGACACTTGGGACAGAGACATCCAGAGTTTACACAAAACAGCAGATGGTTTACATTTTGAAATATGCAATATTATGAGTCGAGTCATCAACATCTAAAGCATACAAATTGTATTTACATTCTCCAATTTTTAAGCTATCAGCTAACATCGACCACAAAGTTCTTCAACAAATACTTGCTTCATCTGCAAATTATAAGCTCAAGAGTAGACTGAGAACTCCTGTCAGTAAACTACTACACAACAAGGAGAATACAAGAAGTTTAGGATTTTCTGGTTTAAATCAAATCAGTTGAAATACCAAAAACAGATTTACTGTAGAAGATGTTGCAATGTCTAGAACGAGCCCTTTTGTCTTTCTGACAGAAGGGGAAGCATCTATCTTCAGGGTGTGCCAGGGTTTTTTCCCAGAATCCTGACCCACTCCCATAAATCATAATATTTTAGACAGTGAGCAACGTCCAAGTAAAAGATTCAGATTTTATCAAGAGTTTCTAACAAGGCTCTCTGCCTCTGGGTAAGAACACACACCCACACACTTATATGCAGTGACAAAACAACATGGATGTCTGGCTCTAATAATCTTAATCTGCTTTAAGATATCAACAATAATAACATTATTAAATGGGGGAAAAACTACTTAATCCAAAGGGGGAAGTAAAGTAGCAAATCTTTCATTTTCATATTTATAAAAGAACGTGCTGTCTCTCAGCTCTGATAACCGCTGCTGTTATGATAAAAGAAGCCTTATCCAAACTATGTGAGGACTTCCACTGAGTCATTCATTAGTTCATTCGCTTAAAATAGTCTGGCCTCAACATCTGTCCCACAGGAGCAGAGCTCTACCCGATGAAAACTGAAAATCAAAAGCAAGCCCTGTAAGACTTTAGAGGACAAGAATTTGTATCTAGAATAATGTTGATAGTAGTAGTGGGACTAATTTAATCCAATATCATACTGGACCCTGTAGTGGATACCATACAAATTCTTGAAACTTATGTTTGGCTGAAAGCAAATGAATTACAAGCCATGTTCCTGTGTGGCTGCTGGTCATATAACATGTTTGCAGTGACGTCACGGAAAATTTTTACTCTTTAGAGGATTCGACCTCTGATAGCGACTTGTTGGGTGTCCCTGAGGAAATGCATATTTATAATTCAGCAGTTACAGAGCAAGGTTGTTAGAGTTTGAGTTGCTAACAACATACTAATTGTGCGAAAATGATTAAAACCAAATTAGCAAAATACCTTCATAAAATGTTGTGACTTTGTTTTTATAAACTGGATAAATAGTTTAGTGTTGAGCTGTTGTGTTTCACTTTCTTAATCTCTTACTGCTGTTACTGTTAATTATGATTACCTTGAAAATGAATTCTCTATACTAAATAGAAAACTCTCAGTTCTCAGTGTCTGATGTTACAGTCAGTCCTCTTTACTGTGCTAAAAGTGGCATAAAATTCAATTTTATAAACCTTTAAATCATCAGTGGGTTTGCATTGGACATTTAATAACAAAGGAAGCACTGATTATTTACATGAGAGATATATACAAAAGGTGGTATATGACCAATTGTTTTACCATGTGAAACAGCAATAATATTATAAAACTTATCTTACTGCATATTTTCATTGAAAGAGTTACTTTGACTCAAAATAGTTCATTCCTTTTAAAGCATATGATTCAGCTCCGCTATCTCTCTCTAATTCCCATTAAATAATGTTAGTCTCTGTTTAAATACTGCATAATGCCCATGTGATATTGGATAAAGAATTTATAAAAACAGAGTTTACAATAAAGCTGCGGTACTTTAGAATATGAGCTTTTTTATGAAAATAGAGGTATTACTTGGGTCTTGCCTGGAAGACTTATTAGTGTGTTTTAACCCTAAAGAGGATACAAAAGAAGCAGCCTACCACAGCTAAGAGGTAAACCGCTATAGTCTTTAAAAGAGACATTCGATTGCCCATTAGTTTTTTTTTTATCATTTCAAAAATAATTTCCCCCTGTTGATGTTCCCATGTATTTACCTTGCTGATTGGATAATGGCAAAGTGTATGTGGAATGGGAAGGCGATTTCACTCCCTGGTGTCCCGTATGTTTGTGGATGTGAGGAGTGGGTCTGGGAGGTGGTGGTACCGACAGGTGACAAAACTTCCCTGTTGAGTTTGTTGGACACGAACACAGGTTCCTTCCAATGCATTTGCCTCCATTCATGCAGGGGATTTGACAGAAAACTGTGAAAAGAAGCAAAAAGTGAATGACAGGAAAAAAATAAAACTCCCATTTTTAATTGTCCATTGGTTGTCAAAAACAAGGAGCAGGTAACAAGGAACATAAGGGTCAGAGCTAATAGGAAGGGCCTAAGGCTTCCTGTTGGTAAGGTTTGTTTGCAAACAGTAGCCAGTGGTCCTGCTGTTCACCTCCAGGCAACTCATTCCAGGTGACATTTATAAAATGCCAGCTTTGTTCCTTATTGCCACACCGCTTGAATTGGTATTCCTAATAATAGCTGTTTACAGTTTGATTCATTGGTTGCATTTGGAGCAGCCAGATGCACTGCTTTATTAAACCTTTTAAAGGTCTTAACTTTTGGCTTAAGAGATGGGTGCCAGGTGAACCCCCTGAATTCCTGGATCTGCTCCCATCCACAGATTAGCTCTGACATGACCTCTTCTACCACAAAACATCAAAGAAGTTGAAAGTAAAAAAATATATATATTCCCTGCAATGTGAACCAATATTTTTCTGGGACATCAATACATCTAAGAAGGAAATTTTTTAGCAGTCTGCAATAAAACAGTCACACATATGATTGTTTATTTAAAGGATAACAGATATCCCAAATATCAACTTATTAGATGATGAAAGGGCCTCATTGCTGCAGCATCATGCTGTGAGCTGCATCCTCTCTGTCTCTTCGAGGCAGACAGTCCGACACTAACAAGGTGCAAAACAGGAATTATAGAAAGTCTGCATAGTCTCGATGGCATGTTGAGAAATGAGCTCCATGTAAACAACATCAAAAGCAGGAACACTGCAGGAGTACGCAAGAGAGGAGAATGGAAAATAAAGATCCAGGAAACGACGATTATAAGAGATTAGTAAGAAATATTTTAATAGAAAACAGTGGAATTGGTAGAGAAAGAAACATACCAATAGGAAACACAGGACTCAGCCAAAGAAAATCAGCAGGTCAGACACACAGGAAGGCCTCCTGCAATTCCACATGCCAGCTAAATTATCAGCTAAAGGGGGCTATTAAAACTCAATGTGTCCATGCTGCTCTGTCAGACCAGTTCCAGCCTGGCATGAATTATTCTTAGACCAACATAGTTCTGATGACTCTGTCTGACCATTTAGCAGCCTGTAAAGAAATACACTTTTCACTTCATAAACAGACTGCAGTATATTTTAAAGGAACAGGGTGTGAATCCAGAGAGGCTGTTCTAATTATTCATTCAGGGTTTATTGCACCATGCAGGAAACATAACAACAGCATGAGATAGCTGTTTGGTGTCTACTCAACATTCCTGGATATCCACACACACCCAGGGCACTACAGAATTCCAGCTTATGTTCTATTAACACATGCTTTTATGTAATCACTCAAGATTTCTGGAGAATAGACAGAGGCATGAAGAAGCATACTGCACTGGGAGGCGGATGAAGTGCAGGGAATGTAATCTTTTTGGGAGGCTTCTGTCAAGAAGTGTTTGGAATATCAACCACTTGTTCTATAATCCATTTAATAGGGATCTAAATCTATAGCAACAGCCTGTTTATAACTAATAAGCCAGCTGGATTTGCAGTTAAGATCATAAAGTAAAAGCATGGTTTAAAGGTATATGTGACATTTTTTTTCATTCATGTGCCAGTAGCTCACTCCTTTTGTATACAAAGTTTTTTACAAGTTTGCCTCATCCTGCTGGTGTATCATTTTGTTATTTTTGTGTTTTACGCTTAGTTTGTGCTCAGTTTGTTAGTAAATAAAGCCCTTCCTGTATATTTACAATAACAACAGAAGTATGACACGGCACATTAATCGCAGGGGTTAAACAAGGTCTGGGCTAAGCCTGGCTGCACCTCCAGGGTGAGTTTTAAAAATAATTAAGAAAATTGGAAGATACAATGTGACAAAAAAGCTCAAAATAAAAAAAAAGAGGCTTGACAGAGGAATCTGACTTAAATAGCAATTTGAATACAGTTTCAACATTTTTGTCAAATAAAGCAGAAGATGCAGAACCATTTAGATTGTACTGCTGATGAATGCATTAATAAATATCCTGATTACTACTGATATTATTGATAGCAATGCCACTCTTAGTCTCTACAGTCAAAGTATGATATGATAGACTGACTGAAATAAAAAGAGTGGGGGGCTGCTTTCTGTCATAGCTTCTAAAATCCAGAGGACCACTCAAGATCAGATTGAATGCAGGGCTCAAAAACAATGCACTTACCGGGAAATAACATTTGAATGCATTTAATTTGCTTTAATTCCAACAAAAAGGCTTTAGCCTATGACTTGGTCATTTATTTTATTTAAATATTTATAACCTGTTTGCATTTTGTTGGACAAGGAATCTTCTTTGTCCTTGAAGTCCTGATAAGATTCTCTGGGCAGCATTCACTAGAACTTAAAGTTGCTATTGCTTTACTATAAAGTAGGAGTTACTGCATAGACCTCAGGTGGAAGAGTGTTCACAGGAAAACCCTTTGTTGTGTACTCCACAAATGTATTTTTCTGGAAGAGTGGCATTCAAGAAAACATCTATTGTTTAAAGAAAACCCAAAGGAAGTCCCCACAACCTATTTAGGGGACACAGTAAACAAGAGAGAAAAAAGGTCCTCTTGTCAGAAACAAAAACTTCACCGAAACACAATATCTGATGGAAGAATTCATAGTTCCCCTTGACCACAGCATTCCTACCACAGAAAATGAGGGTGGCATATAGTGGAAAAGTTTTCCTTAGCAGGCTGAAATAAACTGGTCGATGCAGAGAATAAGCTGGATGAACCTAAATATCTGGCAGCCATGGAAGAAAACATATTGGAGGCTACAGAATGCTTGAGAATGGGCTGGCAGTTTTAGCTTTAAGGAAGACAATCAAACATGAGGCCAAAAGTATAAAGGAATGAGTGAGATGAATGGGCATTCATCTATCAGAATGGCCCACTCAAAGTACAAACCTAGAAATGTTTTCAATTTAATATGACTGACATCAATTTTGCAAGAAAAAACAACTAAATGTATCTCTTTACTATAGATGTGCAAAAAAAAAAAAGTTTCACAATAACTTACAGCAATGAGATGGTCAATAAGACAAAATACCACAAATACAAAAATATATTAGTCAAAAATTTGTAAAAATGTAAAACTGGTTGACACCCCTGGTAACTCCTTTCATCTACCTACCTATCCAACAATTCAAAAACAACAAAGCTTCTGAAGTCTGCATAGATAGTCTTACTATTCCCTGCAGCAAGAATAGGGTACCTACTAATCACATGTCTAAGTCAACATCCTACTGAGTCCATCTTTTTATAAACAAAAGAAAACCTGCTATGGATGCAACTTACATATAGTTTTTATGAACTGACCCCTAAATTTCCCCCTGTGCAACTTAATATACAGTATGGGAGATATAACAAAACAAAAACAACATGTCACTGGAGGTATATGAAGGATGTAGATGTTTGCATGTGTGGCAAACACACCTAACTTTTCTCTCCCTATAACATATTCTTAACTAGATCCTTAAACCTGATGTGAAAAACCAGTTGTGTGACACTCTTACCCTTGCACTGACCACCCTCTCCCTTCCCATGGATACCGTTCTGTGTGAATTTGAAGCAAAGCCTTCTGGATAAATGGCAGGTTTAATGTAATCCCCATAAAAATCCTGTTCATGCTGCTACTCTTTCTCTCCTTCTGCCTCTCCGTCAATTCTTTTATTCATTTTTGCTCTCCCAGAGAGCACATTAAATGGTTAACAGCGGGACCAACCACAAGGTGCAAACCACAAAGAGATGGGGCTAAGTGCCGGGAGCGTGGGACCACCAGCTCCACGTGTGTGTCTATGACAAGAGATTAGCCCAGTTTTACACGGCTTTCCTACTCTTTAACACAGGCATTATCAGTTGCTGTTTTATTTCTCAGTTTTAATATAGAGCTCAGGATTAATCTACACCACTCTGGTTGCTCACTGAGCTTAGTGTGCAGAAAAGACAGCATGCTACTGGGAATCCATTTTGTCCAGCACACCTCATAAAAGAAGAATGAGATAATAGAATCGAGACACACAAAAAGTGTGTGTGAATTAGAAAGTAAACAGTGGAAAGAAGGCAGAAAGAGTAAGAAAAAAAAAAATAAAATGAACAAGAAGAAAAGCAGGATTTGAGGGCCGGGAGTCAACACTCACAGAGTCTGTAGCCTTGGTTCTTTGGCTGCTGCTGCTGTGGCGTGTTCTCGCTGTATACAGTGGTGACATCTCCCCTCTGACAGCTGTTATAGCACCGTCCGCCGCTGCACACTCTCCGGCAAACCATAGGTGTGAAGACAATCTTAATACGATCCAAGTTGGAAGTGAGATTCGCCCCTGGAAAACACAAGCACATCTGCTTCAGAAGAAGCAGAAGAAATGGGCTGTAGAAGAGCTGCATCTTTCCTCCAGCTCAGCCTCTCAGTGACACACTCCTCATCTGGATCAACAGGAGGTTTATAAGTACGCAAGGGTGTGTGCTGACGGTCAGCCCGTGGCATGTTGCAGCCGGATGAGCGATGTGCCACAGGCCAGGGAAAGGGGCTGGAGAAGAGAACTGTTAGGTGTTGGGCCGTGCTCCAAGTGCTTTATCTCTTGCAGAAGGTGTTTTGGATGTGTGTATGTGAGGGAGACAAAGAGAGAGTAAGTGCATGTGAACATAGTGTAATGGTGGGAATGCATTCAACAGCCGCTGCCCTGGCACACAGCAAGAAAAAGAACAGAAGCCAGAACTTCACACAGCTGTTTCCATGGGATACAACATTTGAGAGTAAAATGTAGAAATTATTAAGGTCAAAGTGTTTCAGCTGCAAGAAGAGGCACCAGAGGTCAGCGCACATCATTATGGAGAAGTTAGTTTAATGACCCACAATGAATACAACAATGATATAAAACATCTGCCTGAGTGCTGCTGACCACAGAGGCTAATGTGGTTATGTCCCAGTTTAACAGGGTGTGTTTGTATTATAGAAATCATCTGGAGACCAGCATCTGTTGATCTTTAGCTTGATGTGCTGTAGCCTGTTGGAAACTTTAGAAATCCTGTTCTATTTCCAGTCTGTAAACATAACAAGAGCTACCAGGTTGACTCTCCGTTGCAGACCCTGTCACAGTGTTGAAGACTCAAAACTACTTTAGGATTTAGTTGGCTATTTAAGATGAAACCAGGAGAAGCACAGGAAAGTTAGAAGCTATTCCTAAGTAAACAGAATTTTCTATGATACCTTAAAACATCAGGCTGCAAGAGAGAGGAGGATTTTCAATAGATAACAGGAAGGCTGAACATACTAAAGCAAAAATGCTATAATTCATCCATTTGAGTTTATTTTTAGTAATACTAGTAGTACCAATCATGCTAATAAAAACAAAAAGTGCAGTAATTGTTTTTCAATGTCCACTCTGTAATCTGATTTTTATTATAAACACTGACCCTGTATTTCAACGTCTCAGAAAATAATCGATAACCCATTACAGTAAGAAATACTTCAATCAAATATCGTATATGTTACACTGAAACTTCACAACCTCACCATTAACTAATGAAATTTGTGGAATAACCATTAAGTCAGTCGAAAAAACTGTGATGTGTACATCTCTAATTTGATTTCATTTGAAACTGTGGCAAAATAGGCAGAATTTGTTGTGAAATGTGTGCTTTCTTCTACTTACCAGTTGGATGTAAGACATTGTTGAACTGTCCCTGCATATGGCCGTCGCTGGAAGGTCTCTGAGCATTGAGGGACGGTGTATTGCTTTGTCCGTTTCTGTGGGGATACCTGTGTCTGTTCTCACTACCATGGCTGTTAGCAAAGCCGTTGCCGCTGGGCAGGGCATTGGAGGTTATGGGCTCAGAGGATGAGGGATAACGCTTGACAGTACGGGAGGTCCCAGTTTGCTGATGAGAGGAGTATGTGGACCCTCTTCTTGCTTGAGTCCTATAGAAAATATCATCACAGCAGAAAAAAATGATAAATTTCCAACATTTAAACTAAGTAACAGAATGGACACATCCATTCAAAAAACACTGCATGTGCATCACTGTGAAATTAAATTAAGTGAGATGCAATACAGTCCTAGTTTGTCTGATTTTATAGATGAGATAAAACAGTTTTTAAGCTCTTTTAGCTCAAAGGACTTAATCTTCTATCTGCCGCATATAGCCCCAGTAATCACGGAGACTGTACGAGACAGCAACAGCACTATAAGAGACAAGACTATTCTTTGCATTAGGCAGCAGAAAGGGGAAATAATTAATACACCCCCTTTATCAATCTATGTATTTGTGTGTTGTTGTTTTTTTCATTACCCATGAACAGCTGTGGCCAGGACAAATGGAATGTCCTGAAACTTTAATAGGAACGGAACAACAAGACCATGGCGGAAAGGGGCATGTTGTATCCTAGTGAGCACTCGATTTCAGGTCAGTTTCACAACTTTGAAGCTGAGTTCATGTGACCTAAAAGAAGGAGGCATACAGGCCTACCTGAACTTTGGGAGTAATTGTGGTATGCTGGGATCCACCCACACCAAAACATCTGGATCACAGTGATCTGCACTGACAGACAGAGCCAGACAAAGACAAACCCTGCCGGACAGATCAGAGGAGCCAATCCACAAAACACACCTGCGTTCCAACAAGGTACTTAAGGTTATAATCAAAGCCCAGATGAGGAATATAAGCCATTCATGACATGTTTGCATGTGATTTGTGAGGAACAAATCACATATTTACACACTGAATACACTCTGTTGAGCTACAGACATAGAGAAATAACCTGGCAATAAGAAGATTGGACAGAAATATCCACATGCCCACACACTTGCAAAATGAAAGCAGACACACACACACACACACCCTGTCCCAGCTGTACACAAGCCTCTGCAAGTCTCTTTTTTTACAGAGCACATTCCTGCTGTTAATTTGGACAGGACAATAAATGAAAAGGGGGAAAAAGGAGGCAAAGTTATGACAATGGTCTATCATTTCATCGTTTCAATAGACTCCAAACAGCACATGCAGCTGGCAGCTGCTCACCCAGATGCAAAATCTAAAGGGTGGGTCCTTGGCATTTGAAATGACACAGGGAAAAATGAGGTTCCGATGTTATATTGGTAAAAGGGTGGTCAGGTACCAAACCCAGTTACAGTTTCCAATCCAAGTTATGGTTGGCTCAGTTCCATTGCTAATGCTAAAACCTGGCCTGCAAGCATCCTGCTTTGCTTCCTGGGCTTAGCCAGATGTTGCTCCTTCCGACACATTCAGATGGCAAAATCACTTCCTCACAGTATGAGCTCATCATCATCCTCCCTGCTTTTTAATCAAAGGGAAAGCGGGGATGGGGGTGGTGATGTTGACCACATCCAGTTTCATCATTAGGAACTTCAAGCCCCTAATAAAGTTCTAGGTGAATGACATTTTCAAGTTCTCCCTGAAATTACAGTGACCATGGTAGGATATATGTGGTATGCTGTGGTATCCCTAGAGTTTTAAATAAACCAGAAATTGTGCAGCAAAGAAAGGTGTTATGGGTGAAAAGAATAACGTGTTTGGTTGTGTTAAACATTTTTAGTGCTCATACTGTAGATCATATTTTAGAGCCCAATGAACATATTCTTTTCACTGTTTTTAAATCACTAATATCCGTTTTTGGTAACAATTAAACCTTTTTTTTTTCTATCCTCTATCCTGTAAATAGGATTACTATAATAAATAAACTACATTAAATCTGGACTGGTTTTGTCTGGCAGTAAGCACATTGGACATAAATATCCACATGCCCACACACTTGCAAAACGAAAACAGACACAAACCCCCCCAGTCCCAGCTGTACACAAGCCTCTGGCCATTGGCCATTTTATTTTAAAAGTTATTTTTTTAACACATAAATATGCCAAATACATGTGTTTCAACTTACTGGCTACAGATAAAATATGCACTTTAAGTAAAAAAGTTATTCTACAAAAAAATAGTAGGCGAGTACCATGGAGTAAAACGGTTGGAGGTGACCAATTTATTCTCGCTCACCTTCACAGCTCTCTGCTGGACACACATCTTACACCAGGATTATAAAAAAAAAAAGTGCATTTTGAATTTAATGAAAAAAATCAGTAGCTGTTAGATGAGGTACAATATGTTCCAGCAACAGTAAAAGCAGAGCAAAAAAAGCACAAGCAGGAAGTCAACAGGCAGACCATAAAGGTAACCACAGCTGTAATGTGTTAGTTATTTTAAGAAGAAAATGCTTTATTTCACATTGTTTACTACTTTTATGTGCACTCTGTCAGTACCAAACGTTTGCTGTTGATGTCTGCAGATTACTTTAAATCAACTATGGCTCAATCCAAATGATTCCTCCACATGTTTACATAATTAGCTTGAGCTGTAACATTTTTTCAGAGTATGTGACCAAAAGCAGGAGACATCTTTACTGTGGCTGCAGTTAGATTGTATATCAACATTTTAACTTCAGAACCACAACTTGAGTCACATTAGCTTGAAGTAACTGCCGTGACAGATGTTACACTCAGATCTACGGTTTGAGGGCCACATTACCATAAACAATGAGTAAATCAAGAGGTGATAATGTGAAGAGAAATGTGAGATAGTTAATGTGACATTCATATCCAAATGCCTCTCAAAATAAATAAATAAAACAAAGAGGGAAGAGTCTGCATTTCTGAATTCTTACATAAGGTCTTGCCTAGTGAATTTTCCAAACTGATGCTCTAATATAGGATTCTTCCTTTCTTTTACACGTTGGGGGGAAAAAACCATTTAAGTCTTAACTTTGAAAACTAAAGAAAAAATTAATGAGATCTCTATTCTTTCTTTGTTGTGGGAAGATATGGTGATAATTCCAGTTGTCTGAGTTTGATATATTAAAGCAAATATCGTCACTCCTCCTCAACTTTTATCCGCTTTGCAATTTCTTTTTGTCTTTGAAAATTTTAGACATATTTATTGTGAATTAAATGAATTAAACTTTTCAGTGCTATAATCCTGAACAGAAACTAAAAGGAACACTTGTAAAGATGATCACATATACCATATCGGATGGTTGTTGCAGTTCTCTATATACTGAATTTATTAGCTCTGTGATCATGTTTATTATAGGTTTTATAACAAGGGTGGAAGATGTGAGAACATCTCTAATGAGATCAACCACAAAAACAAGCCCTTCAGTATGATCTAATCTGTAGCAATTTGCTGTTTTCTCTTTCGCTCAGGAATTTTGAAAGCCTTATAAAAGTCCTACTAGTCACTCCAACAAGCTTTTTTGCATGGAATGACTTTGAGTTGAATTCTTATTGTACTAGTTTTATCTGCACAAGAATTTATACAGCACTTTGGAGAGAAGTGGTTTACTTATAAACTGAACACTGAAGCAAGTTGTTCTTTATAAAAATGTCTTTAACATAGACCATGTTCTTCAGAAATATATCTGGGAATTAGGCTAGATTGTAGTTTGGTATACAGAATCAAAATAGTGTATTAGGAAAAAAGCTATTTTTTCGACAGGAGGCTGCGGTCCACCAGGACCAAAACCACAAGAACAGTTTCTTCCCATTGGCTACCAGCCTTATCAACAACAACCCAGAGACCCCCGTAACACCGACACTGCCTCTCTCCCTCCCCCATTCAGGACATAGAAGCTACACCAACGTAGAATCTCCTGCGTAAGATTACACAAAGCCTAATGTGTATATAGTACATTTCATATAGTACATTGAATGTTTTATATTGCATATAACTATAGATCCTGTATTCTGTATATATATCTAATTACAAGTCAAATTCCTTGTAAGCGCAAACTTACTTGGCAATAAACTCTGATTCAGAAAAATGACTCTAACTTCCTCCCAATATATGTATCTACATAAACCTTAGGTTGTTGTCTTTGCTTTTGTTTGGAACTGAATACAGAAAATGTATAGAAAACCTTGAAATACATTCGTCTTTTATTGCATTAGCTAGAAAAAAAATTGAAATTAATCCAACTTTTGATATATATACTATCCAACTGAATTAAAAAGGATTGTTGATATTGTTTATAACAAAATCCTCTATGGTGAAGTAAGTTGCACCACTGATTTCTATGAATGTAAATCTAAACCTTATTCAATTCATAAGTACTTTTAAAGGGGTTCCTTCAACTAGATGTTGTAGATTTTATTAGCTCTATATAGCTAGGATCTTTCATAGCAGTCTGTCATACAGCAGTTCTAGAGAAGACTCTCACTGAAGACACCCTGATCTTATCCAACAGTCTGATAACAGAGGATTCTCAGAGTTGTCCATTATTTTCTTTATCATATTAAAATGTGTTCTTTGTACATTCATCTCGAAAAGTTCTAGGGATCTTTCTAAAACAAGATCTTTTTTTTCAGCTGGTTGAACTTCTTTTAGTTATTTGCTCTGATGTTATCTTTTGTTGGGGTAACAGCGTCAGCGTAAATTATTTGACGAAGACTTAGGCAGTGTCTTGCTGCAAACTCTAAAGGACCTAAGCAATTTAATGTAAACTTGTGTAAACAGGTGTTTCAATAGTTATGCATGACTTAATATTTCACAGATAAACAAAAAGATGGGACATTTTTATATTAAATTCACAATATAGAAAAAAAGAGAAATTGTGATTCTAATTAAAGATTTTTTTTAAATAAAGCTTACTTTTATAGAATTGCACCAAAGAGTGGCATCTTGAGGTCAACAAGTCTCCTTAATGACTAACATATGCTCTCTACATCCTAAATGATTGCTTGGGAGGCATTCCAGAGCAAAAGCTTGTTCAATCCTACTGTTAAAAGTTTATTTGAGGAGCTGGCCCAACAGCAGTGAGGCTTTTTAATGACATCTGATTGTTGTGGTAATATCTGAGTAACACAGATTTCACAAAAAACAATAGAGATGGGTCTGATATAAAACAAATGAAATAAAAAAAAATACCCACTGTAAGTTATAGTGAATGAGAATTACCTTTTTCTCTTTCCTTCTTGCCCTTTTTGGCAAAAAATGTACTGTGGAGTATTTTATTGCCTAAGTAAGATGCACCTCCATGTATAAAAATGTTTTTACTGATCATTTGCACATTCACTACTTTTATTCAAAAGACTTATTCATTAAAATCAATTATGAATAAATCACAGGCCAAATGTTTGAAGAAAGCATGAGCAAAAAATCTTCCAAATAAGTATTTGGCTCAAAACACCCATTTTCAGTATTATTCCATTCATATGTACATGTGGAAAAAGACCTCATCACACCACATCTGAGAAGATTACAATCACTAACATCTATGGCCAAGAATCGAGACTCAGCTGAAATCATCCAAAGTTTCCAAGAGACGCTTAAGTACTGCTTTGCATTTTAGATTGTTGATGCATTACAACATGAGTGCATCAAAACTCTTAATGTCAGACAACATGGATGACAGTTTCAGCTTCATGTCCCGTTGATCCAAAGTTACTGGAGGACCCTTTAGGAGAACAAGTTGGATCGCTGTTAAAGCTTTGAATTACACTGCCAATCAAAATTTCAGGTAAACCCTGAAAGCTGGGTTGTTTTTTGACGTTTTGTTGCGTGTCCTTGTTTAACCACTAATTAAAAACGCTGTAGTGGAGACAATGAAAGCACCAACTCCAGTTGTTCAAGAGGCGTTTCTGTAAGTTGTCCACAAGGAAGCAGCTACTTCTGAGACAGATGGGGGAATTCTGGATTTATCTAATCAATTTATCAAGCATACGCACACACACCCACATACATACATGCATACATATGCTGACCCAAATCTTCAGGAACTGTTTACATCTTAAATTATCTCCTTAGCCCAGTGTACTTGGCGAGGCCTGAGCAGTGTTTATGTGAAGCATTGCTCAGAGACAAATAGGCCACTGATGATTCATTCACTAACAGTTCTGTCTCTGAGGTGCTTTTATGATCATCAACCAGCATTAATCTTCCCAAGAAATAAAAAAAATGACAGTTGCCTAGAACCCACTTCTGGGCAAGAAATGCCTTTAAGTCAAAAGAAAGGTCAGTACGATGACGTTAAATGGTTTTAAACCAGCCCTTTTCAGCACTTAAATCCCAGCACAGTCACAACTATACAAAGCTCATTTTTCATGGGGATGTGTTTGAGAATAGCAAAGTCTGAGCTGACATCCAAACTGGATTGTTTCTTCATAGCAGCTAAAGCAGAAAATAGACTAATATGATGAGGCATTTGGGTCACAGGATGGAGCAATGTGGCTTCAGACAGACTGTCTAAACAGTACTGTGTAACAGCAGGCAGGTTTCTGGCAAAACTGCCCCAGACTGGGTCATACTGTGATAATATATCACTCCCAGGCTTCTCACTGCAAAGTTGGATTGGACACTACCTCCAGAATGACAAATGGGAAACTTCTGCAAATACTGAAAATTGTCAACCAATTAACCTTTGCTTAACTCGTTGATTTATTAATCCAAGTTTTTGTTTTAACAAAAGTATTAAATGCTTTTTTAACTTCTCGCTAACATAGTACCTCAGCCAAATGGCCACGATATAGAATAACTGGACACAATTAGGGAAATTTGAATCCTGCTTGGTAAATGGGCGGATATGATGGCAAAGACCAAATACTAATCAAAGTTTGCACATATTTCACTCTTTGAAAGAGAATGTTGCTTGTTACAAATACTGTTAGGATAGGAAGATCATCAGTCTAGCTAGAATGAACAGTAGAAACATTAAAAAAAAGTGAATTTTTATACAGCAGCAGCAGAAACAATGAAAACCTTGTGCTGCTAAATCACTACAAACACTGGCAATAGACACAATTTATGAGTACACCAGGGATGCAGATCTTTGCAGTCAGTGGCGGACCATCGTGTAAAGGATGCATAACATTTCAGATCCAATGCTTTATTACTGTCCCAGCGATTTAAAGCATTTCTTAACAGGTAGGATAGCAGATTTTTGGATTCAGATGGCGTCCTGTTAAGGCCTGAACCTTAAAACCATATTTACACAAAACACTAAAAGTTAAACCAGAGACACTTGTGAAATCTCCGGAGGCACTTCCACTTCTACTCAAGATTTTATACTTCAAAATGACAAAGGATATATTCCTTTGTGATGTTTTCTGCAACAGATGGAGCTCCAAATTTCAGAGACAAATAGGGGGAGTGCAGACTGTTAAAACTAGCCCCGAGAGGCGTTATTCAAGAGCATTAGCAAATGCATACATACTTGACTCTTGTTCATGTTATGTTTTTTAAAGCTCAGGGGTGTTATGAATCTCAGATATGTCCAAGACATTAGCAAATGTTAGGTTTGGAGAAGTGAAAATATGTCAGTGGAGATATTAATGACTGAGTAATTAATAATAACAACCCAATTAAAAATGTTTTGTACCTTGTTTGGTTAATCTATTCTTCTTAATAGTGCTTGTAATCTCAATTAGACTACATAGATAAGAAACAAATCAGTCTAAGTTTGTTTTACAATGTTTGTAAAAGCATGATTTTACTTTAATGCTTGTAGTATGGATACCAGGAAGAATAGTCCCTACTCTGGAAGAGACTAATTGGGATCCTTAAATAAGATTATTCTTGAATTGCTGAAAGATTAATTGTTTACCTTCCCTTTGAGAAAAGGATATGCTGTGATTTTTTTTTTACATTTAATTTAAAGCAAAAATCAAGAACCTAATTTAACCTAATTGCAGAAAGGTTTACAAAAACAGAAAACGCCAGAAAATATCTTTACTTTCATAATTCTGCCATAATACTGCCAATTTTTCAGTGACTGAAGAAAAAAGAAACATGAAATAAAAAATAAAAACATAGTGGCATTAATAACAACCCTAACAAACTGATGCTATTAATATCGAACATGATTGTAATGTAACTTTTATTAAAAGTCTCTTGAGAAATAAACTTAGGGACATGTGGATAATTTTTAAGTTCTTATAAGAGAAAGCAGACAGGAGAAATTAAAAACAAAAACAGAAGGCATGCTATAGTCTGGAATAGGGCTGCCAACTCATTACGATATTCCCTACTTTGGATTGAGAGCCAGGTGATGTAAAGGAAAACAAAAACACAGTGAGGAATTTACACCAAATCAGATTAATATAATAAATTATGGACTACCAGCATTATCATTAATTAGATTAGCGTATTTTTCAGACTATAAGCCGGTACTTTTTCCCACGCTTTGAACCATGAGGCTTATAAGAAGGTACGGCTTTACTGTGGATTTTTTTCCTAACCATCAGAGGGGGAAGTCAAAGATGGAAATGAAAGAATAAGGGGCTAATTTTTGTTTAGAAAAAGAACATTCTAACAGCAGGCATGATGGAGAGCAAATGTCCCAAATTCAGACATTTATTTGCCTCATTTAAGTTGCCGAACCAATGAAGCGACTGGGCTCCACTTCTGCAGAGCAGAGATAACGAGCTGACAAAGCCCCATCTTTCAGTAGAAGCTCTTACTGATGCGAGCCAATAAACTAACGGGATCTAGCATTTTTCTTTGTCCCTACTCCAGGGCTATATGCAGAGCGCCCCCTATAGGTACAGTGGGATAAAGTTAAGTAGATACCATTGGCTTATAGCCCAATGTGGCTTATATATGTGCATTTCCATCTACAAAAAAAATAATAATTTGTGGGCGTGTCTTATAAACGGTTGCCAACTGTCCCTTGAAAGATAGAATCTTTCCATATTTAGAAATAGAAGTACCTGTCCTGTATTTAGTGGAAAAGGAACACACTTTGTCCCGTATTACTGAGAGTTAAAAAAACAAGGGCACGTTAGATACAAAACTTACGGTAAACTTGTTCCCGGCCCCTGTTCTGCATGTGACCAATGAGCTGACAACTAATATGTAACGATCCAGAACACCCTCATCCCATTGCAAAGTGTTTCTCACGGAGAAGATAGTGGGAGACAACAGAGCAGTATGAATGGAGCAATTTAAATGCGAAAGAATGTGTAACTGCGAACAGTCTTCTGGAGCACCTCACTCAGGAAAAAGGATCCAGGCAGTCCAAAGGAACAGCAGAGGTGGATGGAGGTTCTTCAGGCAGCTCATTCCCAACATCCAAGCTGCTGTGTCATTTGTCCTCAGCATCCCATATTCCACTTTTTTTTGTGGAGAGGGTTTTCTCCTTAATGAATAACAAATGGACTGATGTCCAGAACAAATGTCCCACTGAATTAATTAAAGCTGAAATTATTGTCAGCCTCAATTATGAACTGTCTTGCTCTGAGTTTTACTCTGCAGCACTCAAAGACAAACAACTCCTAACTGCTGCAAGAGCTGAGAGGAAATATATGTGGAAAAAGGAGGCAATTGCCACATTTGCATTGAGCAAATAATTTTTTTTTTCTGTTTTACAACTGTAGCCTACAGTAATTGCATTTAAGGCACAAATATGTTTACAAAGTTGCACAAGTTTGGTGTTGCACCAAAAATATGCACTATTTATTTATTGTTATATATAAATTTTTACAGCTTGAAGTTAAGCAGGACAGGCGTATGTTTAATCTAATTAAATGCAGATTTGAGTCAAATAGTAAAAAACAAAAAAAATCATTAAAAAAAATCATTTCACACACAAAGGGGGCTAAAAAAAATCTGCACGCCAGGAGAGGTAAAGGCAATCAGGTCAGTTGGCACGCACATGAGGTGTCCCTTTTTTTTCCAGGGAGTTGGCAACCATAGTCTTACAGTAAGGTGCACTCTATAGTCCAGAAAACACGGTAATCTTGACAAATGAATCAAGCTGGTAGATATTCAGAACTAATTTCTAGTTCAAGATCATCTCATGCCTCTCTGTTAGTCTCAAAACTCAACGGCCTTGGGACTTAATGGTTTCTGTAAGAGAGGGCGTCATGAGGTGCTAATGATCTAATCAAGCTGGCTTTAAACAACAAGCAACCTTAGTCACAGACAGACGGTGAGTGATCCAGATTATTTATTGTTTGCAGTAGCCACTTCTACGGTCTTTTGAGGATGTTTTGAAAGTACTTAGTGAAAAGGAGTTATTGAGAAACCAAGTAAGTATCTGAATTGTTTTTTTTTACTCCTGTTCAAAAAGAAAAAATTTTTAGAAGGTGAAAGAAGTCTCTGTGAGAACAAATATAAATCCTTTCACCCAGTCAGGGCACCCAACCATCGTTACCACGTGTGGTCAAACCCCAAAGTGGTTGTCTCATTCCTCAGGCTCTGTGCAGAACAACCACATCCATACATCATACATTTCTTCCAATAAAATCCCCATGACTGATCTGAAGCATACATGGGCAACTATAATACCCAGTGGCAGGGAGATTTTGTTGTGTGTTCTGCATAGCAACAAGGTTCTGCAACAGGATGGTCGTGGTAAAGTTTCTGTTTATTGGAAATTTAAAAATAACTCCACAACTGCCACTGACACATTAAAGTTCTAACCTAAATTACAGCTTTTTGTAAATGTTTAATTTCTGGCTGAAAAGGTTTTAACTCTGAGAGATTTTCTCACCACTTGTTTTGCAGAACAATCTGGCCTCTTAAAGAACTTTCTAGAAAGTCTTGATAGTAATTAAAAGATAAAGCATACAATCATGCCACTTTTCCCAAATCAGTTCAACGGGAATCTAAAAAAAAAAGCTTCTTTCCATAGAAACAAGAATTAAAAATAAGTTGAGCTCAACTAAAACAAATTTCCTCTGTACATTTGGTCACATACGGCCAAACATCAGAGAGCAATTAAGGTCCAGTCTTTGATAAAATCTTCAGTCATTTCGACTTGTTTAATTGTGGGTCTTGGCAGAATATTCCCCCTTGTGAAAAACTGGGTGTGTCCGAGGCTTTATCGTTCAACGATGGAGGCTGGACTAAATCATGTTCTCACTGTCTGGACGTCTTACTCACAGTTGGCTCGTAGCACCAGAAGCATGGATGAAATAAATCACAGTGAATGGGAATGAAAAACAGAAAGAGTTCTTGAAATTATTTACTAACCAATGGCTGTTATTTGGATCAGGAAAAGGTTATATGTAGAAAAATAAAGAGATAAAGTTCCACTTCATTTTGAAGGTATTGCTTTACTCACCAGCATGAAAACAGATTTTCAGTAAATTTGACCACATTGAGGTCAGCAGACACAACATGGTCAAAACATATGACCAAACAGTCTAGTCTACTAAAAGAGCTGTGACATGAGTAGACCCTTCCTTATCATCAAGGGGTAAATAATGCTGCCAATATGACTGTTTTCACCTCAGTATTCATAAAGTTTGGTTTTAAAGTAAAAGAAATCCAGAAAGCTGCTATTCTGCATTGAAGCAGCACAGTGTGGTTACTGTGGTTAAGGGGCTTGATTCAAAATGCCTGGAGACATGGTTAGCTGTGAGGCCATTTAATATTCCCTGGTTTATTATAGTTGCTCTGATCATTCACTTAGTGAAATGCCACAAGACAGGTCAGCAGGAAGAGCCATTGCAAAGTGCTGACTGAGGCCATGTCTGTTTGCTGCTCAGCGTCATGTGTCAGTCTGCTTTGACAGTATGCCAAAGACAGCTTCCAATAAGAGAGTAGGAGGAGGGAATTTTTCACCAGGGACAAACGCTGATTTTAAAACTTCAGCAGAGGTTCATAAAGAACAAAAAGCTCTGAGTGTAGGAAGAAAGTGGGCTTATACAAGGATAAGGAGTAAGAGCCTACAGACATCTAGAACCATAAAACATTAGATTCTCATTAATTATATTTAAGTGCAAATGTGAATCCCTGCAGTCATAAACTGAGGTCTTATTTAGTCAATGACAGAAGTCAAAATACTTTGAGGTCGTGTAAGAAAAGCAAAAACAAAAACTCTTGCAATGTCTGGATTTAGCCTTATGGTCTTTTTATACTGTATACAACCTTTTACAATTATTCCATGACACACTATAGGACGTGAATTTAATAATTGTTGGTAGCACGTCAATTAATATACGAAAAACTTACGATCACATTTAAATGCTAAGTCACAACAAATGAGGCAAAGCAACTTTATCAGCAAAGCAAAATCAAAATATGGCATCCATCTGTGTCCCCAGAGTCAGTGAAACAAATCAGGAGGAGGAGGAGGAGAATTTTATTGTATTTAGGGCTGGGAAAGAAAGCCCAACTTGGGATACTAGAGTTTTGTACCTTTTTACCTTTATAGACAATATTGCAAATATATGAACAAAAATGCTGTATTTGACATAAAAAAAAAACATTAAGCCGGGTTATCTACTATTCCATCCTAACTCCTTCCAAAAAATCCCCCAAAAAATAATAAAAAGTGTGAAAGTGGGTTCTTCAAGGTAAAAAGTGATAATGATCGGGTTTTTCTCACACACCCCTCATACCTATAAAATAATTATAATCTTTAATTTGAGGGGAAGGGCATGCAAAATTTGACAGAAGATAACACATTTCAATCCACAGGAAGTAAAAATAGCAGAGGAAAAACAGAGTTGACAGTAAGACCACTGACATAGGTCGGAGCTTAAAGAAAGGAGAGAATGCTTTCTTTTAATATGTTTCTTTTTTCTTTATATATATATATATATATATATATATATATATATATATATATATATATATATATATATATAT